>NW_022261980.1:13701796-13761796 GCF_002021735.2 Oncorhynchus kisutch
CTCATCCTTATAGGGCCTCCTGCCTGTCCAGCGCTGCCGGAGCCTTCCTCCTCTCCAGCTCAGCCGGAGTCTCCCGCCTGTTCGGCGCTACCAGAGCTCCCGCCCCTCATTCCAGAGGCGCTAGAGCCCCTCATTCCAGAGGCGCCAGAGCTACTCAGTCCAGCGCTGCCAGAGCCTTCCTCTCCAGCGTTGCCGGAGCTTCCCGTCTGCCCAGCGCCATCTGAGCCTCCCGTCTGCCCAGCGCCGCCTGAGCCACCCCTCAGCCCAGCGCCGCCTGAGCCACCACCCAGCCCAGTGCCGCCTGAGCCACCCCTCAGCCCAGCGCCGCCTGAGCCACCCCTCAGCCCAGAGCCGCCTGAGCCACCCCTCAGCCCAGAGCCGCCTGAGCCACCCCTCAGCCCATAGCCGCCTGAGCCACCCCTCAGCCCAGAGCCGCCTGAGCCACCCCTCAGCCCAGAGCCGCCTGAGCCACCCCCCAGCCCAGCGCCGCCTGAGCCACCCCCCAGCCCAGCGCCGCCTGAGCCACCACCCCTCAGCCCAGCGCCGCCTGAGCCACCACCCTCAGCCCAGTGCCGCCTGAGCCACCACTCAGCCCAGCGCCGCCTGAGCCACCCCTCAGCCCAGAGGCGCCAGAGCCCCTCAGCCCAGAGGCGCCAGAGCCCCTCAGCCCAGAGGCGCCAGAGCCCCTCAGCCCAGAGCTTCCACCCCTCTGTCCCGAGCTGCCCCTCAGTCCAGTGGGGTCATTTAGAGGGGTCGCCGTGGTTAGGAGGCCACGGAGGCAGACAATAAGGCGGACTAAGACAATGGTGAAGTGGGGTCCGCGTCCCGCGCCAGAGCCGCCACCGCGGACAGACGCCCACCCAGACCCTCCCCTATAGGTTAAGGTTTTGCGGCCGGAGTCCGCACCTTTGGGGGGGGGGGTACTGTCACATTCTGACCTTTATTTCCTTTGTTTTGTATTTATTTAGTATGGTCAGGGCGTGAGTTGGGTGGGCAGTCTATGTTTGTTTTTCTAGGTTTTGGGTATTTCTATGTTTCGGCCTAGTATGGTTCTCAATCAGAGGCAGGTGTCATTAGTTGTCTCTGATTGAGAATCATACTTAGGTAGCCTGGGTTTCACTGTGTGTTTGTGGGTGATTGTTCCTGTCTCTGTGTTTGCACCAGATAGGACTGTTTTTGGTTTTCCACATTTATTGTTTTGTTAGTTTTTTCACGTCTAGTTCCTTTATTAAAGAACATGAATAACCACCACGCTGCATTTTGGTCCGCTTCTCCTTCACCACAGGAAAACCCTTACACAATGTGATTTTCTGGATTTTTGTTTTAGATTCCGTCTCTCACAGTTGAAGTGTACCTATGTTAAAAATTACAGACCTCTACATGCTTTGTAAGTAGGTGAACCTGCAAAATCGGCAGTGTATCAAATATTTGTTCTTCCCACTGTATATCCATCCTACCCTGCCTTTCTAAGGTCTTCGAAAGCCAAGCTAACAAACAGATTACCGACCATTTCGAATCTCACCGTACCTTCTCCGCTGTGCAATCCGGTTTCTGAGCTGGTCGTGGGTGCACCTCAGCGACGCTCAAGGTCCGAAACAATATCATAACCACCATCGATAAGAGACAATACTGTGCAGCTGTATTCATCGACCTGGCCAAGGCTTTCAACTCTGTCAATCACAACATTCTTATCGGCAGACTCAACAGCCTTGGTTTCTCAAATGGCTGCCTCGCCTGGTTCCCCAACTACTTCTTAGACAGAGATCAGCGTGTCAAATCGGAGGGCCTGTTGTCCGGACCTCTGGCAGTCTCTATGGGGGTGTGACATGGTTCAATTCTCGGGCCAACTCTTTTCTCTGTATACATCAATCATGTTGCTCTTGCTGCTGGTGATTCTGTGATCCACCTCTACGCAGACGACACCATTCTGTATACTTCTGGCCCTTCTTTGGACACTGTGTTAATTAACTAACCTCCAGACGAGCTTCAATGTCATACAACTCTCCTTCCATGGCTGCCAACTGCTCTTAAATGCAAGCTAAACTAAATGCATGCTCTTCAATCGATCGCTGCACACACCTACCCACCCGTCCTATTCTGGATGGTTCTGACTTAGAATATGTGGACAACTATAAATACCTAGGTGTCTGGCTAGACTGTAAACTCTCCTTCCAGACTAACATTAAGCATCTCGAATCCAAAATTAAATCTAGAATCGGCTTCCTATTTCGCAACAAAGCATCCTTCACTCATGCTGCCAAACATACCCTCATAAAACTGACCATCCTACCGATCCTCGACTTCAGCGATGTCATTTACAAACTCCAACACTCTACTCAGTAAATTGGATGCAGTCTATCACAGTGCCATCTGTTTTGTCATTAAAGCCCCATATACTACCCACCACTGCGACCTGTATTCTTGTTGGCTGGCCCTCGCTTCATATCCGTCGCCTAACCCACTGGCTCCAGGTCATCTATAAGTCTCTGCTAGGTAAAGCCCCGCCTTATCTCAGCTCACTGGTCACCATAGCAGCACCCACCTGCAGCACGTGCTCCAGCAGGTATACTTCACTGTTCACCCCTAAAGCCAACTCCTCCGTTGGCCGCCTTTCCTTCCAGTTCTCTGCTGCCAATGACTGGAACGAATTGCAAAAATCACTGAAGCTGGAGACTCATATCTCCCTCACTAACGTTAAGCACCAGCTGTCAGAGCAGCTCACAGATCATTGCACCTGTACATAGCCCATCTGTAAATAGCCCACCCAACTTCCTCATCCCCATTCTGTATTTATATATGCTTATTTTGCTCCTTTGCACCCCAGTATCACTACTTGCACACTCATCTTCTGCACATCTATCACCCCAATGTTTAATTTGCCATACTGTAATTATTTCACCACTACGGCCTATTTATTGCCTCACCTACCTTATCTTACCTCATTTGCACAAACTGTATATAGACTTTCTCTATTGTATTATTGACTGTACGTTTGTTTATTCCATGTGTAACTCTGTGATGTTGTTTGTGTCGCACTGCTTTGCTTTATCTTGGCCAGGTCGCAGTTGTAAATGAGAACTTGTTCTCAACTAGCCCACCTGGTTAATTAAAGGTGATCTGGCCTAACCTGGTTAAATAAAGGTGATCTGGTCTACCTGGTTAAATAAAGGTGATCTGGCCTAACCTGGTTAAATAAAGGTGATCTGGTCTACCCGGTTAAATAAAGGTGATCTTGTTAAATAAAGGTGATCTGGTCTACCCGGTTAAATAAAGGTGATCTGGTTAAATAAAGGTGAACTGGTTAAATAAAGGTGATCTGGTTAAATAAAGGTGATCTGGTCTACCTGGTTAAATAAAGGTGATCTGGTCTACCCGGTTAAATAAAGGTGATCTGGTTAAATAAAGGTGATCTGGTCTACCTGGTTAAATAAAGGTTAAATAAATACAAAAATATAAGCAGGAAGTGAACTGTACACAGTCAGGCAAGATAAAAACATGACAGAACAAGTTAGACACTTCCTCCAGTAACCGGAAGCTGTGGTCTTCATAAATACATACACTTTCGCTGTATAATTTCTCAAAGCTATTTTCTAAACTTTGTAACTGTGTAACATCACTATCTTGGATGTGAACTTGTTTTAAACGGAAATGTAAAGATATTTGCAAAAGGAACAGGACTGAAACTAGATGTAAAAAGCGAAACCTTCCTGACACGACACGGCCGACAGGAGCAACAGTGACTCGCCACAAACCACTGTCTGTATCTGACACCACAGTGTACGAAACATACAGGCATACAGTCTGATCATTTCACAAGGCTTCACTTGAGACAAACACTACCGTTCAAAAGTTTGAGGTCACTTCGAAATGTCCTTGTTTTTGAAAGAAAAGCACGTATTTTTTGTCCATTAAAATAGCATCAAATTGATCAGAAATACAGTGTAGACATTGTTAATGTTGTAAATGACTATTGTAGCTGGAAACGACAGATTTTTTATAGAATATCTACATAGGCATACAGAGGCCCATTATCAGCAACCATCACTCCTGTGTTCCAATGGCACGTTGTGTTAGCTAATCCAAGTGGATCATTTTAAAAGGCGAATTGATCATTAGAAAACCCTTTTGCAATTATGTTAGCACAGCTGAAAACTGTTGTCCTGATTAAAGAAGCAATAAAACAGGCCTTCTTTAGACTAGTTGAGTATCTGGAGCATCAGCTTTGGTGGGTTCGATTACAGGCTCTAAATTTGCCAGAAACAAAGAACTTTCTTCTGAAACACGTTAGTCTATTCATGTTCTGAGAAATGAAGGCTATTCCATGCGAGAAATTGCCAAGAAACTGAAGATCTGGTACAACACTATGTAGTACTCCCTTCACTGAACAGTGCCAACTGACAAATACATAGGAGTGTCTAGTTTGAGAAACGGATATTATCACAAGTCCTCAACTGGCAGCTTCATTAAATAGTACCCGCAAAACACCAGTCTCAATGTCAACAGTGAAGAGGCGACTATATTAATCCTTATATTAATCCTTCTAGGCAGAGTTCCTCTGTCCAGTCTCAACGTCAACAGTGAAGAGGTGACTCCGGGATGCTGGCCTTCTAGGCAGAGTTCCTCTGTTCAGTGTCTGTGTTCTTTTGCCTATATTCATCTTTTCTTTTTATTGGCCAGTCTGAGATATGCCTTTTTCTTTGCAACTCTGCCTAGAAGGTCGCCTCTTCACTGTTGACGTTGAGACTGGTGTTTTGCGGGTACTATTTAATGAAGCTGCCAGTTGAGGACTTGTGAGGCATCTGTTTCTCAAACTAGACACTCTATTGTACTTGCCCTCTTGCTCAGTTGCGCGCCGGGGCCTCCCACTCCTCTTTCTATTCTGGTTAGAGACAGTTTGCGCTGTTCTGTGAAGGGAGTAGTACACAGCACTGTATGTGATTTTCAGTTTAGCTAACACAACGTGCCATTGGAACATAGGAGTATTGGTTGCTGATAATGGGCCTCTGTACGCCTATATAGATATTCCATAAAAAATCAGCCGTTTCCAGCTTCAATAGCCATTTACATTAACAATATTAACAGTGTCTACACTGTATTTCCGATCAATTTGATGTTATTTTAATTAATGGACAAAAACCTTTTATTTTCTATCGAAAACAAGGACATTTCTAAGTGACCCCAAACCTTTTAACACTCGGTACTGACTACTGTTAACAGACTCTTCAATCAACTTAGAGGACTGACAAACATAACCATACTATGAGTCCGAAGTAACTTGCTGTTAAAGAGCTTGTTTTTGGTTTGTTACGATTGACCTCCATTTTGTTTTTTTTCTAGTGACAAAGATCCCGATGTAATGATCAGTCACTGGGGGACGTGCACCAAGATCTTCCTGGTACTGGTGTCGCTGAGGGTCATATACTATACCGTTCTGGAATATCCCAACAACCCAAACCACCCCTACCAGCGTCCCCGTTCCAGGAGGACTCCAGAGCCTTCAAGAGGAGAGGACTTGTCCCCCGAGAGCATCAGTTCAACGACTAACGATGAATCAACATATTATGTGGAATCTGAAACTCCAGACCCTTCAAGAGGAGAGGACTTGTCCTCCGAGAGCATCAGTTCAACGACTAACGATGAATCAACATATTATGTGGAATCTGAAACTCCAGACAACAAGGACACACCTACAATGTCTGTTGACGTTGAACCACAAGCTGAATAAGAAGATTACCTGGACACAATATCCATTCAGGACTGGCCATCAATAACACCGACCACTGGACTGGCCACTCCTCCTCCGTATGTGTCCCCAGGACCGTACCATGTAGAATACCCATCAGAGTACATCTTCATCCTGGATGAGCCAGAGAAATGCCGGGAGCAGAACCCCTTCCTGGTTCTGATGGTGCCAGTGGCGCCCTATAACAGGGAGGCCCGTGAGGCCGTCCGCAGGACTTGGGGCAGTGAGAGGCAGGTACTGGGCAGAGAGGTCCGTCTGTTCTTCCTGCTGGGACTGCCCAGTGGAGAGGAGACAGAGCAGCTCCAGGAGAAGGCGCTGCAGGAGAGCAAAGAGCACCAGGATCTGCTGCAGAGCGACTTCATAGACAGCTACAAAAACCTGACCATCAAGACCATGGTGATGATGGAGTGGCTGAGCTCTCGCTGCCCCAACGCCTCCTACGCCATGAAGATTGACTCAGACATATTCCTCAACGTGAACACCTTGGTCAACATGCTGCTTCAAGCTCCAACGCAGAACTTCATGACTGGACTGGTGGAAAGTAGCGCCGCAGTTCTCCGGGACCCGAGCTCCAAATGGTACCTTCCAAAGGAGGTGTTTCCTGAACCAGTATATCCACCTTATGCTCTGGGCCTGGGCTATGTCTTCACCTTAGACCTCCCCAGGAAGCTGGTGGAGGCGTCCAGGCATGTTAAAGCCGTCTACATAGAGGATGTGTATCTGGGACTGTGTATGAGACACCTGGGCATCCGGCCTACTGACCCCCCCAGTGGAAACCTTTTTCAGGGGTATGCAGGAGCCCAGGACCGCTGTCACTACATGGCTGTTATCACGACCATCCTCGACACTCCTCAGGAGTGTCTGGACGTATGGAGAAACTTGCACCAACCTGGGCCTGTCTGTTATTGAAAACAACACCCTGGGAAAGACAAATAGCCTTGAGGTTAGAGTGTTGGGCCAATAACCCAAAAGGGTGATGGTTCCAATCCCGGAGCTGACAAAATGGCAAATCTGTCACTCTGCCTTTGAGCAAACACTTAACCCCAGTGCTCCATGGGTGGTGGACAATGGTGTCCCTTACCGGGACCTCGCTCCCTGTGGGTGTCTTGTTTGAGCTGTGACTTCCTCTTGGATGCTTTTCTCTGGGTGTGGTAGAGAAGGGTCGCCTTATCTCTGTGTTTCTGTGGGTGTGGTAGAGAGGGATCACCTTATCGCTGTGTTTCTGTGGGTGTGGTAGAGAAGGGTCACATTATCTCTGTGTTTCTGTGGGTGTGGTAGAGAAGGATCACCTTATCCCTGTGTTTCTGTGGGTGTGGTAGAGAAAGGTCACCTTATCCCTGTGTTTCTGTGGGTGTGGTAGAGAAGGATCACCTTATCTCTGTGTTTCTGTGGGCGTGGTAGAGAAGGATCACCTTATCTCTGTGTTTCTGTGGGTGTGGTAGAGAAGGATCACCTTATCCCTGTGTTTCTGTGGGTGTGGTAGAGAGGGATCACCTTATCCCTGTGTTTCTGTGGGTGTGGTAGAGAGGGATCGCCTTATCTCTGTGTTTCTGTGGGTGTGGTAGAGAAGAGTCACCTTATCTCTGTGTTTCTGTGGGTGTGGTAGAGAAGGGTCACCTTATCTCTGTGTTTCTGTGGGTGTGGTAGAGAAGGGTCACCTTATCTCTGTGTTTCTGTGGGTGTGGTAGAGAAGGGTCACCTTATCTCTGTGTTTCTGTGGGTGTGGTAGAGAAGGGTCACCTTATCCCTGTGTTTCTGTGGGTGTGGTAGAGAGGGATCACCTTATCCCTGTGTTTCTGTGGGTGTGGTAGAGAGGGATCGCCTTATCTCTGTGTTTCTGTGGGTGTGGTAGAGAAGAGTCACCTTATCTCTGTGTTTCTGTGGGTGTGGTAGAGAAGGGTCACCTTATCTCTGTGTTTCTGTGGGTGTGGTAGAGAAGGGTCACCTTATTTCTGTGTTGCTGTGGGTGTGGTAGAGAAGGATCGCCTTATCTCTTTGTTTCTGTGGGTGTGGTAGAGAAGGATCACCTTATCTCTGTGTTTCTGTGGGTGTGGTAGAGAAGGATCACCTTATCTCTGTGTTTCTGTGGGTGTGGTAGAGAAGGGTCACCATATCTCTGTGTTTCTGTGGGTGTGGTAGAGAAGGGTCGCCTTATCTCTGTGTTTCTGTGGGTGTGGTAGAGAAGGATCGCCTTATCCCTGTGTTTCTGTGGGTGTGGTAGAGAAGGGTCACCTTATCTCTGTGTTTCTGTGGGTGTGGTAGAGAAGGGTCACCTTATCCATGTGTTTCTGTGGGTGTGGTAGAGAAGGGTCACATTATCTCTGTGTTTCTGTGGGTGTGGTAGAGAAGGGTCACATTATCTCTGTGTTTCTGTGGGTGTGGTAGAGAAGGGTCACATTATCGCTGTGTTTCTGTGGGTGTGGTAGAGAAAGGTCACCTTATCCCTGTGTTTCTGTGGGTGTGGTAGAGAAGGATCACCTTATCCCTGTGTTTCTGTGGGTGTGGTAGAGAGGGATCACCTTATCCCTGTGTTTCTGTGGGTGTGGTAGAGAGGGATCACCTTATCTCTGTGTTTCTGTGGGTGTGGTAGAGAAGAGTCACCTTATCTCTGTGTTTCTGTGGGTGTGGTAGAGAAGGGTCACCTTATCTCTGTGTTGCTGTGGGTGTGGTAGAGAAGGATCGCCTTATCTCTGTGTTTCTGTGGGTGTGGTAGAGAAGGATCACCTTATCTCTGTGTTTCTGTGGGTGTGGTAGAGAAGGATCACATTATCTCTGTGTTTCTGTGGGTGTGGTAGAGAAGGGTCACCTTATCCCTGTGTTTCTATGGGTGTGGTAGAGAAGGGTCACCTTATCCCTGTGTTTCTGTGGGTGTGGTAGAGAAGGGTCACATTATCTCTATGTTTCTGTGGGTGTGGTAGAGAAGGGTCACCTTATCCCTGTGTTTCTGTGGGTGTGGTAGAGAAGGGTCACATTATCCCTGTGTTTCTGTGGGTGTGGTAGAGAAGGGTCACATTATCTCTGTGTTTCTGTGGGTGTGGTAGAGAAGGGTCACCTTATCCCTGTGTTTCTGTGGGTGTGGTAGAGAAGGGTCACCTTATCCCTGTGTTTCTGTGGGTGTGGTAGAGAAGGGTCACCTTATCCCTGTGTTTCTGTGGGTGTGGTAGAGAAGGGTCACCTTATCCCTGTGTTTCTGTGGGTGTGGTAGAGAAGGGTCACCTTATCCCTGTGTTTCTGTGGGTGTGGTAGAGAAGGGTCACATTATCTCTGTTTCTGCCAGGGGCACACTCCAATACTCAGACATAATTTACAGATATCCAGGGGCACACTCCAATACTCAGACATCATTTACAGATAGCCAGGGGCACACTCCAATACTCAGACATCATTTACAGATAGCCAGCGGCACACTCCAATACTCAGACATCATTTACAGATAGCCAGGGGCACACTCCAACACTCAGACATCATTTACAGATAGCCAGGGGCACACTCCAATACTCAGACATCATTTACAGATAGCCAGGGGCACACTCCAACACTCAGACGTCATTTACAAACAAAGACTTTATGTTAAGTCAGTCCTCCAGACCAGAGGCAGTAGGAATGACCAGGGATGTTCTCTGTTTAGTGAGTCCTCCAGACCAGAGGCAATAGGAATG
Source organism: Oncorhynchus kisutch (assembly GCF_002021735.2). Classification (NCBI taxonomy): domain Eukaryota; kingdom Metazoa; phylum Chordata; class Actinopteri; order Salmoniformes; family Salmonidae; genus Oncorhynchus; species Oncorhynchus kisutch. The sequence goes on from NW_022261980.1 coordinate 13,711,199, forward strand.
ACCAGGGATGTTCTCTGTTTAGTGAGTCCTCCAGACCAGAGGCAATAGGAATGACCAGGGATGTTCTCTGTTTAGTGAGTCCTCCAGACCAGAGGCAATAGGAATGACCAGGGATGTTCTCTGTTTAGTGAGTCCTCCAGACCAGAGGCAATAGGTATGACCAGGGATGTTCTCTGTTTAGTGAGTCCTCCAGACCAGAGGCAATAGGAATGACCAGGGATGTTCTCTGTTTAGTGAGTCCTCCAGACCAGAGGCAATAGGAATGACCAGGGATGTTCTCTGTTTAGTGAGTCTTCCAGACCAGAGGCAATAGGAATGACCAGGGATGTTCTCTGTTTAGTGAGTCCTCCAGACCAGAGGCAATAGGAATGACCAGGGATGTTCTCTGTTTAGTGAGTCCTCCAGACCAGAGGCAATAGGGATGACCAGGGATGTTCTCTGTTTAGTGAGTCCTCCAGACCAGAGGCAATAGGAATGACCAGGGATGTTCTCTGTTTAGTGAGTCCTCCAGACCAGAGGCAGTAGGAATGACCAGGGATGCTCTCTGTTTAGTGAGTCCTCCAGACCAGAGGCAATAGGAATGACCAGGGATGTTCTCTGTTTAGTGAGTCCTCCAGACCAGAGGCAGTAGGAATGACCAGGGATGTTCTCTGTTTAGTGAGTCCTCCAGACCAGAGGCAATAGGAATGACCAGGGATGTTCTCTGTTTAGTGAGTCCTCCAGACCAGAGGCAGTAGGAATGACCAGGGATGTTCTCTGTTTAGTGAGTCCTCCAGACCAGAGGCAATAGGAATGACCAGGGATGTTCTCTGTTTAGTGAGTCCACCAGATCAGAGGCAGTAGGAATGACCAGGGATGTTCTCTGTTTAGTGAGTCCTCCAGACCAGAGGCAATAGGAATGACCAGGGATGTTCTCTGTTTAGTGAGTCCTCCAGACCAGAGGCAATAGGAATGACCAGGGATGTTCTCTGTTTAGTGAGTCCTCCAGACCAGAGGCAGTAGGAATGACCAGGGATGTTCTCTGTTTAGTGAGTCCTCCAGACCAGAGGCAATAGGAATGACCAGGGATGCTCTCTGTTTAGTGAGTCCTCCAGACCAGAGGCAGTAGGGATGACCAGGGATGTTCTCTGTTTAGTGAGTCCTCCAGACCAGAGGCAATAGGAATGACCAGGGATGTTCTCTGTTTAGTGAGTCCTCCAGACCAGAGGCAATAGGAATGACCAGGGATGTTCTCTGTTAAGTGAGTCCACCAGATCAGAGGCAGTAGGGATGACCAGGGATGTTCTCTGTTTACTGAGTCCTCCAGATCAGAGGCAGTAGGGATGACCAGGGATGTTCTCTGTTTAGTGAGTCCTCCAGACCAGAGGCAGTAGGAATGACCAGGGATGTTCTCTGTTTAGTGAGTCCTCCAGATCAGAGGCAATAGGAATGACCAGGGATGCTCTCTGTTTAGTGAGTCCTCCAGACCAGAGGCAATAGGAATGACCAGGGATGTTCTCTGTTTAGTGAGTCCTCCAGACCAGAGGCAATAGGAATGACCAGGGATGTTCTCTGTTTAGTGAGTCCTCCAGATCAGAGGCAATAGGAATGACCAGGGATGTTCTCTGTTTAGTGAGTCCTCCAGATCAGAGGCAATAGGAATGACCAGGGATGTTCTCTGTTTAGTGAGTCCTCCAGACCAGAGGCAATAGGAATGACCAGGGATGTTCTCTGTTTAGTGAGTCCTCCAGACCAGAGGCAATAGGAATGACCAGGGATGTTCTCTGTTTAGTGAGTCCTCCAGATCAGAGGCAATAGGAATGACCAGGGATGTTCTCTGTTTAGTGAGTCCTCCAGATCAGAGGCAGTAGGAATGACCAGGGATGTTCTCTGTTTAGTGAGTCCTCCAGACCAGAGGCAGTAGGAATGACCAGGGATGTTCTCTGTTTAGTGAGTCCTCCAGACCAGAGGCAGTAGGAATGACCAGGGATGTTCTCTGTTTAGTGAGTCCTCCAGACCAGAGGCAGTAGGAATGACCAGGGATGTTCTCTGTTTAGTGAGTCCTCCAGACCAGAGGCAATAGGAATGACCAGGGATGTTCTCTGTTTAGTGAGTCCTCCAGATCAGAGGCAGTAGGAATGACCAGGGATGTTCTCTGTTTAGTGAGTCCTCCAGACCAATGGCAGTAGGAATGACCAGGGATGTTCTCTGTTTAGTGAGTCCTCCAGACCAGAGGCAATAGGAATGACCAGGGATGTTCTCTGTTTAGTGAGTCCTCCAGATCAGAGGCAGTAGGAATGACCAGGGATGTTCTCTGTTTAGTGAGTCCTCCAGACCAGAGGCAATAGGAATGACCAGGGATGTTCTCTGTTTAGTGAGTCCTCCAGACCAGAGGCAATAGGAATGACCAGGGATGTTCTCTGTTTAGTGAGTCCTCCAGACCAGAGGCAATAGGAATGACCAGGGATGTTCTCTGTTTAGTGAGTCCTCCAGATCAGAGGCAGTAGGAATGACCAGGGATGTTCTCTGTTTAGTGAGTCCTCCAGATCAGAGGCAATAGGAATGACCAGGGATGTTCTCTGTTTAGTGAGTCCTCCAGACCAGAGGCAATAGGAATGACCAGGGATGTTCTCTGTTTAGTGAGTCCTCCAGACCAGAGGCAATAGGAATGACCAGGGATGTTCTCTGTTTAGTGAGTCCTCCAGACCAGAGGCAGTAGGAATGACCAGGGATGTTCTCTGTTTAGTGAGTCCTCCAGACCAGAGGCAATAGGAATGACCAGGGATGTTCTCTGTTTAGTGAGTCCTCCAGACCAGAGGCAATAGGAATGACCAGGGATGTTCTCTGTTTAGTGAGTCCTCCAGACCAGAGGCAATAGGAATGACCAGGGATGTTCTCTGTTTAGTGAGTCCTCCAGATCAGAGGCAGTAGGGAAGACCAGGGATGTTCTCTGTTTAGTGAGTCCTCCAGACCAGAGGCAGTAGGAATGACCAGGGATGTTCTCTGTTTATTGAGTCCTCCAGACCAGAGGCAGTAGGAATGACCAGGGATGTTCTCTGTTTAGTGAGTCCTCCAGATCAGAGGCAGTAGGGATGACCAGGGATGTTCTCTGTTTAGTGAGTCCTCCAGATCAGAGGCAGTAGGGATGACCAGGGATGTTCTCTGTTTAGTCAGTCCGCCAGATCAGAGGCAGTAGGGATGACCAGGGATGTTCTCTGTTTAGTGAGTCCTCCAGACCAGAGGCAATAGGAATGACCAGGGATGTTCTCTGTTTAGTGAGTCCTCCAGACCAGAGGCAATAGGGATGACCAGGGATGTTCTCTGTTTAGTGAGTCCTCCAGACCAGAGGCAATAGGAATGACCAGGGATGTTCTCTGTTTAGTGAGTCCTCCAGACCAGAGGCTGTAGGGATGACCAGGGATGTTCTCTGTTTAGTGAGTCCTCCAGACCAGAGGCAATAGGGATGACCAGGGATGTTCTCTGTTTAGTGAGTCCTCCAGACCAGAGGCAATAGGAATGACCAGGGATGTTCTCTGTTTAGTGAGTCCTCCAGACCAGAGGCAGTAGGGATGACCAGGGATGTTCTCTGTTTAGTGAGTCCTCCAGATCAGAGGCAGTAGGGATGACCAGGGATGTTCTCTGTTTAGTGAGTCCTCCAGATCAGAGGCAATAGGAATGACCAGGGATGTTCTCTGTTTAGTGAGTCCTCCAGACCAGAGGCAGTAGGAATGACCAGGGATGTTCTCTGTTTAGTGAGTCCTCCAGACCAGAGGCAGTAGGAATGACCAGGGATGTTCTCTGTTTAGTGAGTCCTCCAGATCAGAGGCAGTAGGAATGACCAGGGATGTTCTCTGTTTAGTGAGTCCTCCAGACCAGAGGCAATAGGAATGACCAGGGATGTTCTCTGTTTAGTGAGTCCTCCAGACCAGAGGCTGTAGGGATGACCAGGGATGTTCTCTGTTTAGTGAGTCCTCCAGACCAGAGGCAATAGGAATGACCAGGGATGTTCTCTGTTTAGTGAGTCCTCCAGACCAGAGGCAATAGGAATGACCAGGGATGTTCTCTGTTTAGTGAGTCCTCCAGACCAGAGGCAATAGGAATGACCAGGGATGTTCTCTGTTTAGTGAGTCCTCCAGATCAGAGGCAGTAGGAATGACCAGGGATGTTCTCTGTTTAGTGAGTCCTCCAGACCAGAGGCAATAGGAATGACCAGGGATGTTCTCTGTTTAGTGAGTCCTCCAGATCAGAGGCAGTAGGAATGACCAGGGATGTTCTCTTGATAGGTGTGTGAATTGGACCATTTTCCTGTCCTGCTAAGAAAATTGAATGGAGTAAAAATAACATTATTTTCTTTAGGAATGTAGTGAAGTAAAGGTAAAAGTTGTCAAAAATGACCATATTTCCCTCAGATTACACAGACCCACAAAGAATTTGAAAACAAATCCAATTTTGATAATCTGTCGTTCTGCCCCTTGAACAAGGCAGTTAACCCACTGTTCCTAGACCAGTTAACCCACTGTTCCCAGACCAGTTAACCCACTGTTCCTAGACCAGTTAACCCACTGTTCCTAGACCAGTTAACCCACTGTTCCTAGACCAGTTAACCCACTGTTCCTAGGCCAGTTAACCCACTGTTCCTAGGCCAGTTAACCCACTGTTCCTAGACCAGTTAACCCACTGTTCCTAGGCCAGTTAACCCACTGTTCCTAGGCCAGTTAACCCACTGTTCCTAGGCCAGTTAACCCACTGTTCCTAGGCCAGTTAACCCACTGTTCCTAGACCAGTTAACCCACTGTTCCTAGGCCAGTTAACCCACTCTTCCTAGACCAGTTAACCCACTGTTCCCAGACCAGTTAACCCACTGTTCCTAGACCAGTTAACCCACTGTTCCTAGGCCAGTTAACCCACTGTTCCTAGACCAGTTAACCCACTGTTCCTAGACCAGTTAACCCACTGTTCCTAGGCCAGTTAACCCACTGTTCCTAGACCAGTTAACCCACTGTTCCTAGACCAGTTAACCCACTGTTCCTAGGCCAGTTAACCCACTGTTCCTAGGCCAGTTAACCCACTGTTCCTAGGCCAGTTAACCCACTGTTCCTAGGCCAGTTAACCCACTGTTCCTAGACCAGTTAACCCACTGTTCCCAGACCAGTTAACCCACTGTTCCCAGACCAGTTGACCCACTGTTCCTAGACCAGTTAACCCACTGTTCCCAGACCAGTTGACCCACTGTTCCTAGACCAGTTAACCCACTGTTCCCAGACCAGTTAACCCACTGTTCCTAGGCCAGTTAACCCACTGTTCCTAGACCAGTTAACCCACTGTTCCTAGACCAGTTAACCCACTGTTCCTAGGCCAGTTAACCCACTGTTCCTAGGCCAGTTAACCCACTGTTCCTAGGCCAGTTAACCCACTGTTCCTAGGCCAGTTAACCCACTGTTCCTAGACCAGTTAACCCACTGTTCCCAGACCAGTTAACCCACTGTTCCCAGACCAGTTGACCCACTGTTCCTAGACCAGTTAACCCACTGTTCCCAGACCAGTTAACCCACTGTTCCTAGGCCAGTTAACCCACTGTTCCTAGGCCGTCATTGAAAATAAGAATTTGACCTTAACTGACTTCCCTAGTTAAATAAAAATATCTACTGGGTGAAATACCACAGTGCGACATCACAGCAGCAAGACGTGTGACTTTTTGCTACAACAAAAGGTCAACCAGTGAAGAAAAAACACCATTGTAAATACAACCCATATTTATGCTTATTTACTTTCCTTTTTGTACATGAACTATTTCCACATCATTACAACACTGTATATAGACATAATATGAGCTGACAAAATGGCAAATCTGTCGCTGTGCCCTTGAGCAAGGCACTTAACCCCAATGCTCCATGGGTGCTGGACAAAGGTGTCCCTGTCCGTGACCCCTCTCCCTGTGGGTGTCCTGGGGGCAGTTGGGATATGAAGAAACACTTTACCATTACACACCTGTGAGTAACAGGACAAATATATCCCCCTCATACTATTTCAACGCCTTTGTTTTCTCTTACTGACGTTCAGTGTCTAGAAACCAAGACAACAGTCACAGCTCAAACAAGACAACAGTCACAGCTCAAACAAGACAACAGCCACAGCTCAAACAAGACAACAGTCACAGCTCAAACAACACAACAGCCACAGCTCAAACAAGACAACAGTCACAGCTCAAACAAGACAACAGCCACAGCTCAAACAAGACAAACAACACAACAGCCACAGCTCAAACAACACAACAGCCACAGCTCAAACAACACAACAGCCACAGCTCAAACAAGACAACAGTCACAGCTCAAACAACACAACAGTCACAGCTCAAACAACACAACAGCCACAGCTCAAACAACACAACACAATAGCCACAGCTCAAACAACACAACAGCCACAGCTCAAACAAGACAAACAACACAACAGCCACAGCTCAAACAAGACAAACAACACAACAGTCACAGCTCAAACAACACAACAGCCACAGCTCAAACAAGACAAACAACACAACAGTCACAGCTCAAACAACACAACAGCCACAGCTCAAACAACACAACAGCCACAGCTCAAACAATCATTATGTAGGGAATAGGGTGCCATATAGGGGATAAAAAGTAGTGTATTATATAGGGAATAGGGTGCCACTGAGATAATAGTGCACAAGGATGAGAACGATAAACAACACTGATCATTTGGTTCACAGTAGTTTACCGACAGATCAGGATCACCCTGGTTTGAGAGAACTTCAGGATTTCATTATTTACCAGGCAAGACAGTTCAGAACAAATTCTTATTTTCAACGGCAGCCTAGGAACAGTGGGTAAACTGCCTAGTTCAGGGGAACAGTGGGTAAACTGCCTAGTTCAGGGGAACAGTGGGTAAACTGCCTTGTTCAGGGGAACAGTGGGTAAACTGCCTTGTTCAGGGGAACAGTGGGTAAACTGCCTTGTTCAGGGGAACAGTGGGTAAACTGCCTTGTTCAGGGGAACAGTGGGTAAACTGCCTTGTTCAGGGGAACAGTGGGTAAACTGCCTTGTTCAGGGGAACAGTGGGTAAACTGCCTTGTTCAGGGGAACAGTGGGTAAACTGCCTTGTTCAGGGGAACAGTAGGTTAAACTGCCTAGTTCAGGGGAACAGTGGGTAAACTGCCTTGTTCAGGGGAACAGTGGGTAAACTGCCTTGTTCAGGGGAACAGTGGGTAAACTGCCTTGTTCAGGGGAACAGTGGGTAAACTGCCTAGTTCAGGGGAACAGTAGGTTAAACTGCCTTGTTCAGGGGAACAGTGGGTTAAACTGCCTTGTTCAGGGGAACAGTGGGTAAACTGCCTTGTTCAGGGGAACAGTGGGTTAACTGCCTTGTTCAGGGGAACAGTGGGTAAACTGCCTTGTTCAGGGGAACAGTGGGTAAACTGCCTAGTTCAGGGGAACAGTAGGTTAACTGCCTTGTTCAGGGGAACAGTGGGTTAACTGCCTTGTTCAGGGGAACAGTGGGTAAACTGCCTTGTTCAGGGGGCAAAACGACAGATTTTCAGCTCAGCTCAGGGATTCGATCTTGCTACCTTTCGGTTACTAGTCCAATGCTATAACCACTAGGCTACCTGCCGCCCCTCCACTCTAACCACTAGGCTACCTGCTGCCCCTCCACTCTAACCACTAGGCTACCTGCCGCCCCTCCACTCTAACCACTAGGCTACCTGCCGCCCCTCCACTCTAACCACTAGGCTACCTGCCGCCCCTCCACTCTAACCACTAGGCTACCTGCCGCCCTCCACTCTAACCACTAGGCTACCTGCCGCCCCTCCACTCTAACCACTAGGCTACCTGCCGCCCCTCCACTCTAACCACTAGGCTACCTGCCGCCCCTCCACTCTAACCACTAGGCTACCTGCAGCCCCTCCACTCTAACCACTAGGCTACCTGCCGCCCCTCCACTCTAACCACTAGGCTACCTGCCGCCCCTCCACTCTAACCACTAGGCTACCTGCCGCCCCTCCACTCTAACCACTAGTCTACCTGCCGACCCTCCACTCTAACCACTAGTCTACCTGCAGCCCCTCCACTCTAACCACTAGTCTACCTGCCGCCCCTCCACTCTAACCACTAGGCTACCTGCCGCCCCTCCACTCTAACCACTAGGCTACCTGCCGCCCCTCCACTCTAACCACTAGTCTACCTGCCGCCCCTCCACTCTAACCTCTAGTCTACCTGCCGCCCCTCCACCCCTCCACTCTAACCACTAGGCTGCCGCCCCTCCACTCTAACCACTAGTCTACCTGGCGACCCTCCACTCTAACCACTAGGCTACCTGCCGCCCCTCCACTCTAACCACTAGGCTACCTGCCGCCCCTCCACTCTAACCACTAGGCTACCTGCCGCCCCTCCACTCTAACCACTAGGCTACCTGCCGCCCCTCCACTCTAACCACTAGGCTACCTGCAGCCCCTCCACTCTAACCACTAGGCTACCTGCCGCCCATCCACTCTAACCACTAGGCTACCTGCCGCCCCTCCACTCTAACCACTAGGCTACCTGCCGCCCCTCCACTCTAACCACTAGGCTACCTGCCGCCCCTCCACTCTAACCACTAGGCTACCTGCCGCCCTCCACTCTAACCACTAGGCTACCTGCCGCCCCTCCACTCTAACCACTAGGCTACCTGCCGCCCCTCCACTCTAACCACTAGGCTACCTGCCGCCCCTCCACTCTAACCACTAGGCTACCTGCAGCCCCTCCACTCTAACCACTAGGCTACCTGCCGCCCCTCCACTCTAACCACTAGGCTACCTGCCGCCCCTCCACTCTAACCACTAGGCTACCTGCCGCCCCTCCACTCTAACCACTAGTCTACCTGCCGACCCTCCACTCTAACCACTAGTCTACCTGCAGCCCCTCCACTCTAACCACTAGTCTACCTGCCGCCCCTCCACTCTAACCACTAGGCTACCTGCCGCCCCTCCACTCTAACCACTAGGCTACCTGCCGCCCCTCCACTCTAACCACTAGTCTACCTGCCGCCCCTCCACTCTAACCTCTAGTCTACCTGCCGCCCCTCCACCCCTCCACTCTAACCACTAGGCTGCCGCCCCTCCACTCTAACCACTAGTCTACCTGGCAACCCTCCACTCTAACCACTAGGCTACCTGCCGCCCCTCCACTCTAACCACTAGGCTACCTGCCGCCCCTCCACTCTAACCACTAGTCTACCTGCCTCCCCTCCACTCTAACCACTAGTCTACCTGCCGCCCCTCCACTCTAACCACTAGGCTGCCGCCCCTCCACTCTAACCACTAGGCTACCTGCCGCCCCTCCACTCTAACCACTAGGCTACCTGCCGCCCCTCCACTCTAACCACTAGGCTACCTGCCTCCCCTCCACTCTAACCACTAGGCTACCTGCCGCCCCTCCACTCTAACCACTAGGCTACCTGCCGCCCCTCACTCTAACCACTAGGCTACCTGCAGCCCCTCCACTCTAACCACTAGGCTACCTGCCGCCCCTCCACTGTAACCACTAGGCTACCTGCCTCCCCTCCACTCTAACCACTAGGCTACCTGCCGCCCCTCCACTCTAACCACTAGGCTACCTGCCGCCCCTCCACTGTAACCACTAGGCTACCTGCCTCCCCTCCACTCTAACCACTAGGCTACCTGCCGCCCCTCCACTCTAACCACTAGGCTACCTGCCGCCCCTCCACTCTAACCACTAGTCTACCTGCCTCCCCTCCACTCTAACCACTAGGCTACCTGCCGCCCCTCCACTCTAACCACTAGTCTACCTGCCTCCCCTCCACTCTAACCACTAGGCTACCTGCCGCCCCTCCACTCTAACCACTAGGCTACCTGCCGCCCCTCCACTCTAACCACTAGGCTACCTGCCGCCCCTCCACTCTAACCACTAGGCTACCTGCCGCCCCTCCACTCTAACCACTAGGCTACCTGCCGACCCAGAATGGTGTATGAACTCTGAAATAAAGTTATTTTTTTATACATCTGGACATGAATGATTGTAGACGTAAGTCCTACATCAAATATTAGTCTATGTTGCCTATTTGTTTACCACTGTCAAGAACGGCAAGCAATTTTCGTTGAATATATTGACTTAGTTTTCATCCTGTATTTGAATATATACGTGGTTGGTTGTTCACATCCATGTGCTCTTTCAGATGTTGGCTAGGTGTCTACTCTCTCCTTGATCAACAGGGCTTGGTTTGGCCTGGCCCAACAGTCCTGTTCCAAGTTCCCTGTCTAAATCCACCAAGACACATTCAGCCGGGCGGTTGCCCGGAAACACAGCCTGGTCTCATAGACCGGACGTGACATAGTAAAGGTAAAAACACCAAGACACATTCAGCCGGGCGGTTGCCTGGAAACACAGCCTGGTCTCATAGACTGGACGTGACATAGTAAATGTAAAAACACCAAGACACATTCAGCCAGGCGGTTGCCTGGAAACACAGCCTGGTCTCATAGACTGGACGTGACATAGCAAATGTAAAAAACACCAAGACACATTCAGCCAGGCGGTTGCCCGGAAACACAGCCTGGTCTCATCGACTGGACGTGACATAGTAAATGTAAAAAAACAGACATTCAAATTAGAATGATATGTTTGGTATGGTTACATAAGACAGAAGGTTAGTCAGAAACGAGAGGAGGGTGGCTGGTCAGGGGTGGATAGGTGGGTGTGTAACGTGAACGTCTAGCAACCCAAAGGTTATGTGTTAGAATTTCATCACGTATTAGCAACTTTTCAACTACTTACTACTTTTTAGTCTTTTCTTTTTTTTTTTTTTGTACAGTCTTTTCAGAAATGGATCACTCAGATAGATATTTAGTGTAAAATCCGACTCAAAGGTTATAAATGAAGCCCATGATCCCCCACTGAACACTGTCTCATCATCATGTCCCTTAGCTTATCTCCCCTTCAGAAGAGTCCTGATGGACTGACTCATGAGATAGTTTATCTCCCCTTCAGTGTGTGTGTGTGTGTGTGTGTGTGTGTGTGTGTGTGTGTGTATGTGTGTGTGTATGTGTGTGTGTGTGTGTATGTGTATGTGTGTGTGTGTGTGTGTGTGTGTGTGTATGTATGTATGTGTGTGTGTGTGTATGTATGTGTGTGTGTGTGTATGTGTGTGTGTTTGTGTGTGAAAGAGAGAGAGAGAAATAGATACACACACACACAGTTGAAGATGTTCTACCTGTTCACACAGGTAACAAAATAAAACTGCCTCTGCCAGACGGTGGCCTGTGCTGATGGACGACGACGCAGAGCTACATGAGCCTTTGCCACTCCCCCTGAGCCAACCTGGTGATATGGCTCAAAGGTGGAAGCATGGCTCAAACATTAACTAGACAGGCCCAGGTGTTATGTAGACAGGTGCTTTGCTTTCACTCGTGGTTTACACACAGACGGTATAACTCACTTCATACGGGACTGTCTGGAAGAAAGAAAGGAATCCACAAACACAGGTACGTAATGATCCATTAAAACAGACTTGTCTGGGCAGGAAGGGGAGGTACGTAATGATATGTAAAACAGACTTGTCTGGGCAGGAAGGGGAGGTACGTAATGATATGTAAAACAGACTTGTCTGGGCAGGAAGGGGAGGGTCGGTACATAATGATATGTAAAACAGACTTGTCTGGGCAGGAAGGGGAGGTACGTAATGATATGTAAAACAGACTTGTCTGGGCAGGAAGGGGAGGTACGTAATGATATGTAAAACAGACTTGTCTGGGCAGGAAGGGGAGGGGAGGTACATAATGATATGTAAAACAGATTTGTCTGGGCAGGAAGGGGAGGGGAGATACATAATGATATGTAAAACAGGCTTGTCTGGGCAGGAAGGGGAGGTACGTAATGATATGTAAAACAGACTTGTCTGGGCAGGAAGGGGAGGGTAGGTACATAATGATATGTAAAACAGGCTTGTCTGGGCAGGAAGGGGAGGTACGTAATGATATGTAAAACAGACTTGTCTAGGCAGGAAGGGGAGGGTAGGTACGTAATGATATGTAAAACAGACTTGTCTGGGCAGGAAGGGGAGGGTAGGTACGTAATGATATGTAAAACAGACTTGTCTGGGCAGGAAGGGGAGGTACATAATGATATGTAAAACAGGCTTGTCTGGGCAGGAAGGGGAGGTACATAATGATATGTAAAACAGACTTGTCTGGGCAGGAAGGGGAGGGGAGGTACATAATGATATGTAAAACAGACTTGTCTGGCCAGGAAGGGGAGGGTAGGTACATCATGATATGTAAAACAGACTTGTCTGGGCAGGAAGGGGAGGTACGTAATGATATGTAAAACAGACTTGTCTGGGCAGGAAGGGGAGGTACATAATGATATGTAAAACAGACTTGTCTGGGCAGGAAGGGGAGGGTAGGTACGTAATGATATGTAAAACAGACTTGTCTGGGCAGGAAGGGGAGGGTAGGTACGTAATGATATGTAAAACAGACTTGTCTGGGCAGGGAGGGGAGGGTAGGTACATAATGATATGTAAAACAGACTTGTTTGGGCAGGAAGGGGAGGGTAGGTACATAATGATATGTAAAACACACTTGTCTGGGCAGGAAGGGGAGGTACGTAATGATATGTAAAACAGACTTGTCTGGGCAGGAAGGGGAGGGTCGGTACATAATGATATGTAAAACAGACTTGTCTGGGCAGGAAGGGGAGGGTAGGTACATAACGATATGTAAAACAGACTTGTCTGGGCAGGAAGGGGAGGTACGTAATGATATGTAAAACAGACTTGTCTGAGCAGGAAGGGGAGGGTAGGTACGTAATGATATGTAAAACAGACTTGTCTGGGCAGGAAGGGGAGGGTAGGTACATCATGATATGTAAAACAGACTTGTCTGGGCAGGAAGGGGAGGGTAGGTACATAATGATATGTAAAACAGACTTGTCTGGGCAGGAAGGGGAGGTACGTAATGATATGTAAAACAGACTTGTCTGGGCAGGAAGGGGAGGTACGTAATGATATGTAAAACAGACTTGTCTTGGCAGGAAGGGGAGGGGAGGTACATAATGATATGTAAAACAGACTTGTCTGGGCAGGAAGGGGAGGGGAGATACATAATGATATGTAAAACAGGCTTGTCTGGGCAGGAAGGGGAGGTACGTAATGATATGTAAAACAGACTTGTCTGGGCAGGAAGGGGAGGGTAGGTACATAATGATATGTAAAACAGGCTTGTCTGGGCAGGAAGGGGAGGTACGTAATGATATGTAAAACAGACTTGTCTAGGCAGGAAGGGGAGGGTAGGTACATAATGATATGTAAAACAGACTTGTCTGGGCAGGAAGGGGAGGTACGTAATGATATGTAAAACAGACTTGTCTGGGCAGGAAGGGGAGGGTAGGTACGTAATGATATGTAAAACAGACTTGTCTGGGCAGGAAGGGGAGGTACATAATGATATGTAAAACAGGCTTGTCTGGGCAGGAAGGGGAGGTAGATAATGATATGTAAAACAGACTTGTCTGGGCAGGAAGGGGAGGGGAGGTACATAATGATATGTAAAACAGACTTGTCTGGCCAGGAAGGGGAGGGTATGTACATAATGATATGTAAAACAGACTTGTCTGGGCAGGAAGGGGAGGGGAGGGGAGGTACATAATGATATGTAAAACAGACTTGTCTGGCCAGGAAGGGGAGGGTAGGTACATCATGATATGTAAAACAGACTTGTCTGGGCAGGAAGGGGAGGTACGTAATGATATGTAAAACAGACTTGTCTGGGCAGGAAGGGGAGGTACATAATGATATGTAAAACAGACTTGTCTGGGCAGGAAGGGGAGGGTAGGTACGTAATGATATGTAAAACAGACTTGTCTGGGCAGGAAGGGGAGGGTAGGTACGTAATGATATGTAAAACAGACTTGTCTGGGCAGGGAGGGGAGGGTAGGTACATAATGATATGTAAAACAGACTTGTTTGGGCAGGAAGGGGAGGGTAGGTACATAATGATATGTAAAACACACTTGTCTGGGCAGGAAGGGGAGGTACGTAATGATATGTAAAACAGACTTGTCTGGGCAGGAAGGGGAGGGTCGGTACATAATGATATGTAAAACAGACTTGTCTGGGCAGGAAGGGGAGGGTAGGTACATAACGATATGTAAAACAGACTTGTCTGGGCAGGAAGGGGAGGTACGTAATGATATGTAAAACAGACTTGTCTGAGCAGGAAGGGGAGGGTAGGTACGTAATGATATGTAAAACAGACTTGTCTGGGCAGGAAGGGGAGGGTAGGTACATCATGATATGTAAAACAGACTTGTCTGGGCAGGAAGGGAAGGTACGTAATGATATGTAAAACAGACTTGTCTGGGCAGGAAGGGGAGGTACGTAATGATATGTAAAACAGACTTGTCTGGGCAGGAAGGGGAGGGGAGATACATAATGATATGTAAAACAGGCTTGTCTGGGCAGGAAGGGGAGGTACGTAATGATATGTAAAACAGACTTGTCTGGGCAGGAAGGGGAGGGTAGGTACGTAATGATATGTAAAACAGACTTGTCTGGGCAGGAAGGGGAGGTACATAATGATATGTAAAACAGGCTTGTCTGGGCAGGAAGGGGAGGTACATAATGATATGTAAAACAGACTTGTCTGGGCAGGAAGGGGAGGGGAGGTACATAATGATATGTAAAACAGACTTGTCTGGCCAGGAAGGGGAGGGTAGGTACATCATGATATGTAAAACAGACTTGTCTGGGCAGGAAGGGGAGGTACGTAATGATATGTAAAACAGACTTGTCTGGGCAGGAAGGGGAGGTACATAATGATATGTAAAACAGACTTGTCTGGGCAGGAAGGGGAGGGTAGGTACGTAATGATTTGTAAAACAGACTTGTCTGGGCAGGAAGGGGAGGGTAGGTACGTAATGATATGTAAAACAGACTTGTCTGGGCAGGGAGGGGAGGGTAGGTACGTAATGATATGTAAAACAGACTTGTCTGGGCAGGAAGGGGAGGTACATAATGATATGTAAAACAGACTTGTCTGGGCAGGAAGGGGAGGGTAGGTACATAATGATATGTAAAACAGACTTGTTTGGGCAGGAAGGGGAGGGTAGGTACATAATGATATGTAAAACACACTTGTCTGGGCAGGAAGGGGAGGTACGTAATGATATGCTCCTTGCTGTCCCCAGTCCACCTGGCCATGCTGCTGTTCCAGTTTCAACTGACCTGAGCCCTAGGACCATGCCCCAGGACTACCTGACATGATGACTCCTTGCTGTCCCCAGTCCACCAGGCCATGCTGCTGCTCCAGTTTCAACTTCCACCTGACTGTGCTGCTGCTCCAGTTTTAACTGTTCTGCCTTATTATTATTCGACCATGCTGGTCATTTATGAACATTTGAACATCTTGGCCATGTTCTGTTATAATCTCCACCCGGCACAGCCAGAAGAGGACTGGCCACCACACATAGCCTGGTTCCTCTCTAGGTTTCTTCCTAGGTATTGGCCTTTCTAGGGAGTTTTTCCTAGCCACCGTGCTTCTACACCTGCATTGCTTGCTGTTTGGGGTTTTAGGCTGGGTTTCTGTACAGCACTTTGAGATATCAGCTGATGTACGAAGGGCTATATAAATAAATTTGATTTGATTTGATATGTAAAACAGACTTGTCTGGGCAGGAATGGGAGGGGAGGTACATAATGATATGTAAAACAGACTTGTCTGGGCAGGAAGGGGAGGTACATAATGATATGTAAAACAGACTTGTCTGGGCAGGAAGGGGAGGGTAGGTACGTAATGATATGTAAAAACAGACTTGTCTGGGCAGGAAGGGGAGGTACATAATGATATGTAAAACAGACTTGTCTGGGCAGGAAGTGGAGGTACATAATGATATGTAAAACAGACTTGTCTGGTCAGGAAGGGGAGGGTAGGTACATAATGATATGTAAAACAGACTTGTCTGGGCAGGAAGGGGAGGTACGTAATGATATGTAAAACAGACTTGTCTGGGCAGGAAGGGGAGGTACATAATGATATGTAAAACAGACTTGTCTGGGCAGGAAGGGGAGGGTAGGTACGTAATGATATGTAAAACAGACTTGTCTGGGCAGGAAGGGGAGGGTAGGTACGTAATGATATGTAAAACAGACTTGTCTGGGCAGGAAGGGGAGGGTAGGTACATCATGATATGTAAAGGTGGAAGAAACCCTCACCAATTTAAGCGAGGTGCCGGCTAGCGGAGTAGAACACCTAAAGAAATAAAGGACAGCCGCACTCTAGGAGCTCAGACGCAAAAAACGTCCAACGTTTTCGACAGACAAGCTATCTTCATCAGGGTATAATGGCAAACACTGCGGAGTGACTCGTTTATATAGTGTCAAAAGGAAACACACAGGTGTCTGTAATCATGGCCAGGTGTGGCCTGATCTCATTGGTTCATTCTCATATTAAAATAGCATACAAAAAAACATAAATGGATAGCGTACGATCATAGACACAATGTGGCTACAAACATTTACAATGAAACGCAAAAACACACTAATCACATGAATGGCTTCAGATCAAAGTCTACGTTGAGACCGGAGGGAGCAAAGGTTTTTAAAATTAAAGATCCAGGCAGCCTCTGGTTTTAAGAATAAATTGTCGAGGTCACCCCCTCTCCTGGGGAGGGTGACATGTTCGATGCCAATATAACGTAGAGACGAAATCGAGTGGTTTGCTTCCAAGAAGTGGGCCGCAACTGGGTAAGTCGAGTTTTTGCACCTAATAGTGATACGATGCTCTGAGATACGTACTTTTAACTTGAGCTTTGTTCTACCCACATGATTTATTTATTTAAGGGGGGGGGGGGGGGGTCAGCTTAATATAGAGGAAAGATTGTTGCTTCCAATGTAATTGTCTGCATCATTTCCAATCCCCCATATTTTTGGGGTAAATATATATATCCACATACATACACGCATGCATACAGATACACATATATACATACCTATACCTATATATACACATATATACCTACACATACCTATATATACACATATATACATACCTATACCTATATATACACATATATACATACCTATACCTATATATACACATATATACCTACACATACCTATATAGATACACATATATACATACCTATACACATATATACATACCTATACCTATATAGATACACATATATACATACCTATACCTATATATACACATATATACATACCTATACCTATATATACACATATATACCTACACATACCTATATAGATACACATATATACATACCTATACACATATATACATACCTATACCTATATAGATACACATATATACATACCTATACCTATATATACACATATATACCTACACATACCTATATATACACATATATACATACCTATACCTATATATACACATATATACATACCTATACCTATATATACACATATATACATACCTATACCTATATATACACATATATACATACCTATACCTATATATACACATATATACCTACCTATACCTATATATACACATATATACCTACCTATACCTATATATACACACATATATATACCTATATAGACATATATATACACACATATATACATACCTATACCTATATAGACATACCTATATAGACATATATATACACATATATACATACCTATACCTATATATACACATATATACATAGCTATACATATATATACACATATATACCTACACAGACATACATATACACATATATACATATACACATACCTATATAGACATACCTATATACACATATATACATATACACATACCTATATAGACATATATATACACATATATACATACACATACCTATATAGACATACCTATATAGACATACATATACACATATATACATACACATACCTATATAGACATACCTATATAGACATACATATACACATATATACATACACATACCTATATAGATATACAAATACCTACAGTGGGGCAAAAAAGTATTTAGTCAGCCACCAATTGTGCAAGTTCTCCCACTTAAAAAGATGAGAGAGGCCTGTAATTTTCATCCTAGGTACACTTCAACTATGACAGACAAAATGCAAAAAGAAATCCAGAAAATCACATTGTAGGATTTTTAATGAATTTATTTGCAAATGATGATGGAAAAGGCTCAGATTATTGAGGGGGCAGTGCTGCCCTTGGTCCCTGACCATCATTTTGGCTGCATACAGACCGCTTACAGGAGACCCATAAAACAGTTAAGGACTTCTCCTTAGTATCTGGGTCATTCAGGTGGGTGTCTACGGTATAGGGTCATGGACCGTACCATTAAAATAGGATCATAAATAAATGATTAGATATAAATTATTTTAAAAATGTAGTTCCCCATGATAGGACAATAACAAATGAAATGTATCATCTATTTTAAAACTGTTCCACCATGATAGGACAATAAATATGATAGGACAATAACAAATGAAATGTATCATCTATTTTAAAACTGTTCCACCGTGATAGGACAATAAATATGATAGGACAATAAATAAATGAAATGTATCATCTATTTTAAAACTGTTCCACCATGATAGGACAATAAATATGATAGGACAATAACAAATGAAATGTATCATCTATTTTAAAACTGTTCCACCATGATAGGACAATAAATAAATAAGACGTATAATTCATTCTAAACGTATATCCGTCATCTGAACAGCATTGAAAGCCCTCTCATACCCCGGCTCACAGCAATACATTGGCTCTGGGATATGCAACCATTTCATTACTCACTCACTCAATTTACAAACATACCAAATCAAAATAAACACATACCACACATACTGTGCCTTCTGTTTACTTCGTTTTTATCTTCACTATGTTGAATTAGTGCTTGTGTGTTCAATTAGTTATATGTGAAGATATATAGAAAAGCTATATTTTTTATTGTATTGTTACAATCCATAACTGGGCTAGAATTGTGTTTATTTTCCTCATCTATGAGAACTTTGTCATTTTTTAAATAACCATGGTGTGGTCTTTGTGTCTCTGAACAACTGGTTATCAATATATAGTTTATCAACGACGAGGGCTACTCGTTTCGCTTTTAATCGATTTTCTTTGAAAATTGGATACAGAACTTTGCGCCGTTCTGCAATTTCCTTCGGAAACTGATCATTCATGTCAATTTTGGTCCCAGCAAGTCTTTTAACCATTGTTTTATCTTTAAATTAAGCAAATTTGGCAACGATTGGGCGGTCATACCTTTGGCCTCTCTGTCGGAAGCGGTGTACACGTTCAAGTTGGATTTAGTCGATAGCTTCGCGTGGGATCTGAAGCGCTGTAAAGGAGGAACTCTCTAACTACAGATTCTGGAACTTCCCCTTCTTTCTCCTGGATACCTGTAAGTACCCGAATCTCTCTCATTGATCTAGTTTGTATGTCCAGTAAGGCTTCCCTCAGAACGGTGTTCTCCTTTTTAATTTCATTCATTTCGGTTTCAATCTTATTGACTGTCCCTTTTAGCGTGTGTGTTTCCTTCTCCAATATCACAGCTTTTTCATCACTCATCTCGAGGCTTGCCTTCAACTCTTTTATATCCTTACTAACTAATTCAAGTATACCCAGGTTGTCATTTATTGATTTTAACAGGTCGATTTTGACCTTTACCATTCCCGGTGGTGAAAATATTAAATCGTCTGTGTCTGTAGAAGTCACGTTTCCGTATTGAAATCGGTTCCCCTGTCTCACTCTTCGTCTTGTTTGGGTGTTGCTTGTTTTCGTAATATTTGTCGATAAATGTCTCTAGTCTTAAAATGTGTTTTGTGTTATTATCCCGATTGAAGGTTATCACCCACCGGATTATGTAGTGCTGTATATTTTAGTCTAATTTGCCAATTTTACACGTTATATTTATATCTGAATATTAACCAATGATATCAGGCCACACCCGGACATTATTACAGACACCTGAGTGTGTTTTTTAACACTTTATAAACGAGTCACCCCGCAGTGTTTGTCATTATACCCTGATCGAAACGATGGACGTTACATTTTTTTGCATCTGAGCTCCTAGTCTGCGCTCTTCTTTGTTTGTTTACAGAATGATATGTAAAACAGACTTGTCTGGGCAAGAAGGGGAGGGTAGAGGTGAGATACATTCACACATGGATCCATGTGTCATTGTTAATGTAGTAACAGGAAGTGAATTGAGCCTGATACAGGTAGACCGCTACAGCAGCCGCACTCAATAGGGGTATCGCGGAACGGACCCAGAACGGGGTCAATACGGTCCCCACTGTAATTATTTTAATGATTGTTATAATTATTATTATTTTTTAACGAAGTTAGTTGAGCTTTCAACTTTCTGCTGTAGAGAGCTATAGCAACACAATGCACAAGGTCCAGTGACACAGTGTAGAATTGCACAAGTAGTTGTTATGCCACCAAGTAGGTGTCCTCTTGTTATGCCACCGATAGACATTAGAGAGGTATTTATAACCTGTCAAATTTCACGTTGATCAACTACAGGTCAAAGTAGTTGTCAAAGTAGTTATCAAAGTGTCCAGATTACGACCACAGGGGCCTCGAAGCCCAGGGGGCCACCATTGATTTTAGACATGTTAAAATGTGTAGAATTGGGGTGTGGTACTACCTTTTTATTTATTTTACCTTTATTTAAACTAGGCAAGTTAGTTGAAGAACAAATTCTTATTTTCAATGACGGCCTAAAAAAAACCTTTGGTTAACTGCCTTGTTCAGGAGCAGAACGGCAGATTTATTTACCTTGTCAGCTCAGGGATTCAATCTTGCAAACTTTCGGTTACTAGTCCAATGCTCTAACCACTAGGCTAGCTGCCACCCCACTATGTGGTGTGGTATTATGTGGTGTGGTACCACCACTGCAGAAACACAGGGATAAGGTGATCCTTCTCTACCACACCTAAAGAAACAAAGGGATAAGGCCACCAACAATTCAGAGATTTCCATACCCAGCTACAACATTTTCCGTCAAGATAGAACTGCCAAAGGGGGAGGAGTTTCAATCTACTGCAGAGAGAGTCTGCAAAGTTCTCATACTTTCCAGGTCTATACCCAAACAGTTTGAACTTCTAATTTTATAAAATTAACCTCTCCAGAAATAAGTCTCTCACTGTTGCCGCCTGCTATCGACCCCCCTCCGCTCCCAGGTGTGCCCTGGACACCATTTGTGAATTGATCGCGCCCCATCTAGCTTCAGAGTTCGTTCTGTTAGGTGACCTAAACTGGGATATGCTTAACACCCCGGCAGTCCTCCAATCTAAGCTAGATGCCCTCCAATCTCACACAAATCATCAAGGAACCCACCAGGTACAACCCTAAATCCATAAACATGGGCTCCCTCATAGACAATATCCTGACCAACTTGCCCTCCAAATACTCCTCCGCTGTTTTCAATCAGGATCTCAGCGATCCCTGCCTCATTGCCTGTATCCCCTATGGGTCCGCGGTCAAACGACCACCCCTCATCACTGTCAAACGCTCCCTAAAACACTTCTGCGAGCAGGCCTTTCTAATCGACCTGGCCCGGATATCCTGGAAGGATATTGACCTCATCCAGTCAGTCGAGGATGCCTGGTCATTCTTTAAAAGTAATTTCCTCACCATCTTAGATAAGCATGCCCTGTTCAAAAAATGCAGAACTAAGAACCGAGATAGCCCTTGGTTGACTCCAGACCTGACTGCCCTTGACCGGCACAAAAACATCCTGTCCAGTCCTATGCCGGACTGCCATAGCATCGAATAGTCCCCACGATATGCAACTGTTCAGGGAAGTCAGGAACCAATACACACAGTCAGTCAGGAAAGCAAAGGCCAGCTTTTTCAAGCAGAAATTTGCATCCTGTAGCTCTAACTCCAAAAGGTTTTGGGACACTGTAAAGTCCATGGAGAACAAGAGCACCTCCTCCCAGCTGCCCACTGCACTGAGGCTAGGTAACACGGTCACCACCAATAAATCCATGATTATCGAAAACTTCAACAAGCATTTCTCAACAGCTGGCCATGCCTTCATCCTGGCTACTCCAACCCCGGCCAACAGCTCCGCCCCCCTGCAGCTACTCGCCCAGCCTCCCCAGCTTCTCCTTCACCCATATCCAGACAGCAGATGTTCTGAAAGAGCTGCAAAACCTGGACCTGTACAAATCAGCTGGGCTAGACAATCTGGACCCTCTCTTTCTAAAACTATCCACCGCCATTGTTGCAACCCCTATTACCAGCCTGTTCAACCTCTCTTTCGTATTGTCCGAGATCCCTAAAGATTGGAAAGCTGCCCCGGTCATCCCCCTCTTCAAAGGAGGTGACACCCTAGACCCAAACTGCTACATACCTATATCCATCCTGCCCTGCCTATCTAAAGTCTTCGAAAGCCAAGTTAATAAACAGATCACTGACCATTTCGAATCCCACCGTACCTTCTCCGCTGTGCAATCTGGCTTCCGAGACGGTTACGTGTGCACCTCAGCCACGCTGAAGGTACTAAACGATATCATAAACGCCATCGAGAAAAGACAGTACTGTGCAGCCATCTTCATCGACCTGGCTTTCGACTCTGTCAATCACCGTATTCGACTCCGTCAATCACCGTATTCTTATCGGCAGACTCAATAGCCTTGGTTTTTCTAATGACTGCCTCGCCTGGTTCACCAACTACTTTGCAGACAGAGTTCTGTGTGGTAAATCGGAGGGCATGTTGTCCGGACCTCTGGCAGTTTCTATGGGGGTACCACAGGGTTAAATTCTCGGGCCGACTCTTTTCTCTGTATATATCAATGATGTCGCTCTTGCTGCGGGTGATTCCCTGTTTCACCTCTACGCAGACGACACCATTCTGTATACTTCTGGCCCTTCCTTGGACACTGTGCTAACTAACCTCCAAACGAGCTTCAATGCCATACAACACTCCTTCTGTGGCCTCCAACTGCTCTAAAACGCTAGTAAAACCAAATGCATGCTTTTCAACCGTTCGCTGCCCACACCCGCCCGCCCGACTAGCATCACCACCCTGGATGGTTCCGACCTAGAATACGTGGACATCTATAAATACCTAGGTGTCTGGCTAGACTGTAAACTCTCCTTCCAGACTCATATTAAACATCTCCAATCCAAAATCAAATCTAGAGTCGGCTTTCTATTCCGCAACAAAGCCTCCTTCACTCACGCCGCCAAACTTACCCTAGTAAAACTGACAATCCTACCGATCCTCGACTTCGGCGATGTCATCTACAAAATAGCTTCCAACACTCTACTCAGCAAATTGGATGCAATCTATCACAGTGCCATCCGTTTTGTCACCAAATCACCTTATACCACCCACCACTGCGACCTGTATGCTGTAGTCGGCTGGCCCTCGCTACATATTCGTCGCCAGACCCACTGGCTCCAGGTCATCTATAAGTCTATGCTAGGTAAAGCTCTGCCTTATCTCAGTTCACTGGTCACGATAACAACACCCACCTGTAGCCCACGTTCCAGCAGGTATATCTCACTGATCATCCCCAAAGCCAACACCTCATTTGGCCAGCTTTCCTTCCAGTTCTCTGCTGCCAGTGACTGGAACGAATTGCAAAAATCGCTGAAGTTGGAGACTTATTTCCCTCACCAACTTTAAACATCAACTATCTGAGCAGCTAACCGATCGCTGCAGCTGTACATAGTCCATCTGTAAATAGCCCACCCAATCTACCTACCTCATCCCCATACTGTTTTTATTTGATTTACTTTTCTGCTCTTTTGCACACCAGTATCCCTACTTGCACATCATCATCTGCTCATGTATCACTCCAGTGTTAATCTGCTAAATTGTAATTATTAGCTCCTATCTCATGCCTTTTGCACACACTGTAAATAGAGTTTCTTTTTTCTACTGTGTCATTGACTTGTTAATTGTTTACTCCATGTGTAACTCTGTTGTCTGTCACACTGCTTTGCTTTATCTTGGCCAGGTCGCAGTTGCAAATGAGAACTTGTTCTCAACTGGCCTACCTGGTTAAATTAAAAGAATCTTACCCAAATGCATGATGGGGGTCTGCCACAACTTCTGGACCCAGCGCCCCCCACCTGACGCCCATGATGCCCAGCCCCTCATCGCTAAACAATGGTGAGCCACAGAGGGAGAGGGGTGGGGGGGGGACTTCTCTTCTCTTCTCTTCTAAACATCGAACATTCAAATAAAATCTAGTGCATGATGTTAATTGATTGTATATAGTATGTTGAAGTGAACATAGTTAATATGTAAAAAGATAAGATGGTTTATCTTACTAACTATAAAATATATTAACTTCCATTGTGAATTTAAACCAACGTAATGAGTAATTAATCAATTAGAGAAACAGTGGTCAAACACTGACAGTCGATGTATGTTTCTCAACCTTGTGTTTCAGCAGTACTGATGATAGCCAGAAGGGGGCAGACAAGACACAGGTCAAAAAGAGACGCTGGTGTCGCAACAGCTGCCTTTGCCTGTTTCTGTTCCTGGTCGTGATGATGACTGTGGTCATCCTGGAAGTTGACCTCAAAGAACGGATCTCACCTTCAACAACCAATCCAGCAGCAAACGTGTCCCGAGGACCGTACCATGTACAATACCCACATGAGTACTCCTTCATCCTGGATGAGACAGAGAAATGTCGGGAGCAGAACCCCTTCCTGGTTCTGATGGTGCCAGTGGCGCCCTATAACAGGGAGGCCCGTGAGGCCGTCCGCAGGACTTGGGGCAGTGAGAGGCAGGTACTGGGCAAAGAGGTCCGTCTGTTCTTCCTGCTGGGACTGCCCAGTGGAGAGGAGACAGAGCAGCTCCAGGAGAAGGTGCTGCAGGAGAGCAAAGAGCACCAGGATCTGCTGCAGAGCGACTTCATAGACAGCTACAAAAACCTGACCATCAAGACCATGGTGATGATGGAGTGGCTGAGCTCTCGCTGCCCCAACGCCTCCTACGCCATGAAGATCGACTCAGACATGTTCCTCAACGTGAACACCTTGGTCAACATGCTGCTTCACGCTCCAACGCAGAACTACCAGACTGGACTAGTGGCCCGACGGGGCGCTGTTCTAAGAGACCGTAACTCCAAATGGTACCTTCCAAAGGAGGTGTTTCCTGAACCGGTATATCCACCTTATGCTCTGGGCCTGGGCTATGTCTTCACCTTAGACCTCCCCAGGAAGCTGGTGGAGGCGTCCAGGCATGTTAAAGCCGTCTACATAGAGGATGTGTATCTGGGACTGTGTATGAGACACCTGGGCATCCGGCCTACTGACCCCCCCAGTGGAAACCTTTTTCAGGGGTATGCAGGAGCCCAGGACCGCTGTCACTACATGGCTGTTATCACGACCATCCTCGACACTCCTCAGGAGCTTCTGGACGTATGGAGAAACTTGCACCAACCTGGGCCTGTCTGTTATTGAAAACAACACTCTGGGAAAGACAAAGAGCCTTGAGGTTAGAGCGTTGGGCCAATAACCCAAAAGGGTGATGGTTCCAATCCCGGAGCTGACAAAATGGCAAATCTGTCACTGTGCCTTTGAGCAAGCACTTAACCCCAGTGCTCCACGGGTGCTGGACAATGGTGTCCCTTACCGGGACCTCGCTCCCTGTGGGTGTCTTGTTTGAGCTGTGACTTTCTCTTGGATGCTTTTCTCTGGGTGTGGTAGAGAAGGGTCGCCTTATCCCTGTGTTTCTGTGGGTGTGGTAGAGAAGGATTGCCTTATCCCTGTGTTTCTGTGGGTGTGGTAGAGAGCGATCACCTTATCCCTGTGTTTCTGTGGGTGTGGTAGAGAAGGGTCACATTATCTCTGTTTCTGCAGTGGTGGAAAAGGTACTTAATCATCATACTATAGTAAAAGTAGACGGCACACTCCAATACTCAGACATCATTTACAAACCAAGCCTTTATGTTTAGTGAGTCCTCCAGACCAGAGGCAGTAGGAATGACCAGGGATGTTCTCTGTTTAGTGAGTCCACCAGATCAGAGGCAGTAGGAATGACCAGGGATGTTCTCTGTTTAGTGAGTCCTCCAGATCAGAGGCTAGTAGGGATGACCAGGGATGTTCTCTGTTTAGTGAGTCCTCCAGATCAGAGGCAATAGGAATGACCAGGGATGTTCTCTGTTTAGTGAGTCCTCCAGATCAGAGGCAGTAGGAATGACCAGGGATGTTCTCTGTTTAGTGAGTCCTCCAGACCAGAGGCAGTAGGAATGACCAGGGATGTTCTCTGTTTAGTGAGTCCTCCAGACCAGAGGCAGTAGGAATGACCAGGGATGTTCTCTGTTTAGTGAGTCCTCCAGACCAGAGGCAGTAGGAAAAACCAGGGATGTTCTCTGTTTAGTGAGTCCTCCAGACCAGAGGCAGTAGGGATGACCAGGGATGTTCTCTGTTTAGTGAGTCCTCCAGACCAGAGGCAGTAGGAATGACCAGGGATGTTCTCTGTTTAGTGAGTCCTCCAGACCAGAGGCAATAGGAATGACCAGGGATGTTCTCTGTTTAGTGAGTCCTCCAGACCAGAGGCAATAGGAATGACCAGGGATGTTCTCTGTTCAGTGAGTCCTCCAGACCAGAGGCAATAGGAATGACCAGGGATGTTCTCTGTTTAGTGAGTCCTCCAGACCAGAGGCAATAGGAATGACCAGGGATGTTCTCTGTTTAGTGAGTCCTCCAGACCAGAGGCAATAGGAATGACCAGGGATGTTCTCTGTTTAGTGAGTCCTCCAGACCAGAGGCAGTAGGGATGACCAGGGATGTTCTCTGTTTAGTGAGTCCACCAGATCAGAGGCAGTAGGAATGACCAGGGATGTTCTCTGTTTAGTGAGTCCTCCAGACCAGAGGCAATAGGAATGACCAGTGATGTTCTCTGTTTAGTGAGTCCTCCAGACCAGAGGCAATAGGAATGACCAGGGATGTTCTCTGTTTAGTGAGTCCTCCAGACCAGAGGCAGTAGGGATGACCAGGGATATTCTCTGTTTAGTGAGTCCTCCAGACCAGAGGCAGTAGGGATGACCAGGGATGTTCTCTGTTTAGTGAGTCCTCCAGACCAGAGGCAGTAGGAATGACCAGGGATATTCTCTGTTTAGTGAGTCCTCCAGACCAGAGGCTAGTAGGGATGACCAGGGATGTTCTCTGTTTAGTGAGTCCTCCAGACCAGAGGCAATAGGGATGACCAGGGATGTTCTCTGTTTAGTGAGTCCTCCAGACCAGAGGCAGTAGGAATGACCAGGGATATTCTCTGTTTAGTGAGTCCTCCAGACCAGAGGCTAGTAGGGATGACCAGGGATGTTCTCGGTTTAGTGAGTCCTCCAGACCAGAGGCAGTAGGGATGACCAGGGATGTTCTCTGTTTAGTGAGTCCTCCAGACCAGAGGCAGTAGGAATGACCAGGGATGCTCTCTTGATAGGTGTGTGAATTGGACCATTTTCCTGTCCTGCTAAGCGTTCAAAATGTATTGACTATTTTTGGGTGTCGGGAAATTGTATGGAGTAAAAATAACATTATTTTCTTTAGGAATGTAGTGAAGTAAAAGTTGTCAAAAATGACCATATTTCCCTCAGATTACACAGTTCACTGGTCACAATAACAACACCCACCTGTAGCACACGTTCCAGCAGGTATATCTCACTGATCATCCCCAAAGCCAACACCTCATTTGGCCAGCTTTCCTTCCAGTTCTCTGCTGCCTGTGACTGGAACGAATTGTAAAAATCGCTGAAGTTGGAGACTTTTATTTCCCTCACCAACTTTAAACATCAACTATCTGAGCAGCTAACCGATCGCTGCAGCTGTACATGGTCCATCAGTAAATAGCCCACCCAATCTACCTACCTCATCCCCATACTGTTTTTATTTATTTACTTTTCTGCTCTTTTGCACACCAGTATCTCTACTTGCACATCATCATCTGCTCATGTATCACTCCAGTGTTAATCTAAATTGTAATTATTCGCTCCTATCTCATGCCTTTTGCACACACTGTATATAGACTTTCTTTTTTCTACTGTGTCATTGACTTGTTTGTGTTATTGGCTTGTTTATTGTTCACTCCATGTGTAACTCTGTCTGTCACACTGCTTTGCTTTATCTTGACCAGGTCGCAGTTGCAAATGAGAACTTGTTCTCAACTAGCCTACCTGGTTAAATAAAGGTGATCTGGTCTATCTGGTTAAATAAAGGTGATCTGGTCTACCTGGTTAAATAAAGGTGATCTGGTTAAATAAAGGTGATCTGGTCTACCTGGTTAAATAAAGGTGATCTGGTCTACCTGGTTAAATAAAGGTGATCTGGTCTACCTGGTTAAATAAAGGTGATATGGCCTACCTGGTTAAATAAAGGTGATATGCCCTACCTGGTTAAATAAAGGTGATCTGGTTAAATAAAGGTGATATGGTCTACCTGGTTAAATAAAGGTGATATGGCCTACCTGGTTAAATAAAGGTGATATGGCCTACCTGGTTAAATAAAGGTGATCTGGTTAAATAAAGGTGATATGGTCTACCTGGTTAAATAAAGGTGATCTGGTTAAATAAAGGTGATATGGTCTACCTGGTTAAATAAAGGTGAAATAAAAGAAGTAATACAAATATATATATATAGTCTATGGTCAAAAATAGTGTCCTATATAGTTTATATAATTTTTACTAGCAATAAATGTCAGGAATTGTGAAAAACGGAGTTTAAAATGTTTTTGGTTAAGGTTTATGTCAACTGTACATTTGAGCAGCGTACAGGACAAACAAACTGGTTCAACGTTGGTTTAGTGGAAAACATATTAAAACGGACTACAGGTACAATGTATTGGAAGACTTCTAACAGATTTTGTTCTTAAAATACCAGAAAAGTATGATTGCTAATATTACCGAAATCATAATATGTACGTCTTCATGACAGAAGTCAAAGTATATTATATCCCAGAACCCTTCTGTGATCTCTTTCTCTCTCTCAGACACACACAGGTGATAGGTGGTTGTAAATGTTGACATTGACAGTGATAAGTACTATTGTTCATATTTGGTTCAAGGTCTTAAAAGTCCGACTTATTTTCTGTTTGTAACACTTCATGACACATCACTGACAGAAGGAAAATGGTTACCATGAGAGTGATGCCAACAACACAGGAAACCACAGAGAAAGCAGCTGTGCTACTGACATGCTGAGACCCATAGAGTCAGACAGCAGCCCTCCCACCGATGCTCCACCCACTGCCAATCAACCATCAGAGACGGAAGAGAAAGTGATAAATCTCACTGGCTCTTTTTCCTGGTTCGTTTGAAGTCAACTAAATAAGCAGAACAGACCCAGCTACTATCGCAATTGGTGTTTATGGGAGAACTATCCCTTAAGCAGAGCCTGGAACGGTGACCAACGTAAATGGACAACGGTAAACAGCGTCTTAATTTACCTGAAACGTAATAAAGCCCTTTTTTTTTTTAAACATAGTCATTGACATTCAGAGAGCTGATATTCTGAGCCTCAGGTTGTTAGAGTAAATTATCTCTGTCAGACTTTTATACACCCTCTTTGATACAATCTTACCCAAATGCAGGATGGGGGTCTGCCACAACTTCTGGACCCAGCGCCCCCCACCTGACGCCCATGATGCCCAGCCCCTCATCGCTAAACAATGGTGAGCCACAGAGGGAGAGGGGTGGGGGGGGGGGGGACTTCTCTTCTAAACATCGAACATTCAAATAAAATCTAGTGCATGATGTTGATTGATTGTATATAGTATGATGAAGTGAACATAGTTAATATGTAAAAAGATAAGATGGTTTATCTTACTAACTATAAAATATATTAACTTCCATTGTGAATTTAAACCAACGTAAGGAGTAATGAATCAAATAGAGAAACAGTGGTCAGACACTGACAGTCGATGTATTTTTCTCAACCTTGTGTTTCAGCAGTACTGATGATAGCCAGAAGGGGGCAGACAAGACACAGCTCAAAAAGAGACGCTGGTGTCGCAACAGCTGCCTTTGCCTGTTTCTGTTCCTGGTCGTGATGATGACTGTGGTCATCCTGGAAGTTGACCTCAAAGAACGGATCTCACCTTCAACAACCAATCCAGCAGCAAACATGTCAGTTGCGATTCTGGCTGCCCCTCCCCCGTACGTGTCCCGAGGACCGTACCATGTACAATACCCACATGAGTACTCCTTCATCCTGGATGAGCCAGAGAAATGCCTTGAGAAGAACCCCTTCCTGGTTCTGATGGTGCCAGTGGCGCCCTATAACAGGGAGGCCCGTGAGGCCGTCCGCAGGACTTGGGGCAGTGAGAGGCAGGTACTGGGCAAAGAGGTCCGTCTGTTCTTCCTGCTGGGACTGCCCAGTGGAGAGGAGACAGAGCAGCTCCAGGAGAAGGTGCTGCAGGAGAGCAAAGAGCACCAGGATCTGCTGCAGAGCGACTTCATAGACAGCTACAAAAACCTGACCATCAAGACCATGGTGATGATGGAGTGGCTGAGCTCTCGCTGCCCCAACGCCTCCTACGCCATGAAGATCGACTCAGACATGTTCCTCAACGTGAACACCTTGGTCAACATGCTGCTTCACGCTCCAACGCAGAACTACCAGACTGGACTAGTGGCCCGACGGGGCGCTGTTCTAAGAGACCGTAACTCCAAATGGTACCTTCCAAAGGAGGTGTTTCCTGAACCGGTATATCCACCTTATGCTCTGGGCCTGGGCTATGTCTTCACCTTAGACCTCCCCAGGAAGCTGGTGGAGGCGTCCAGGCATGTTAAAGCCGTCTACATAGAGGATGTGTATCTGGGACTGTGTATGAGACACCTGGGCATCCGGCCTACTGACCCCCCCAGTGGAAACCTTTTTCAGGGGTATGCAGGAGCCCAGGACCGCTGTCACTACATGGCTGTTATCACGACCATCCTCGACACTCCTCAGGAGCTTCTGGACGTATGGAGAAACTTGCACCAACCTGGGCCTGTCTGTTATTGAAAACAACACTCTGGGAAAGACAAAGAGCCTTGAGGTTAGAGCGTTGGGCCAATAACCCAAAAGGGTGATGGTTCCAATCCCGGAGCTGACAAAATGGCAAATCTGTCACTGTGCCTTTGAGCAAGCACTTAACCCCAGTGCTCCACGGGTGCTGGACAATGGTGTCCCTTACCGGGACCTCGCTCCCTGTGGGTGTCTTGTTTGAGCTGTGACTTTCTCTTGGATGCTTTTCTCTGGGTGTGGTAGAGAAGGGTCGCCTTATCCCTGTGTTTCTGTGGGTGTGGTAGAGAAGGATTGCCTTATCCCTGTGTTTCTGTGGGTGTGGTAGAGAGCGATCACCTTATCCCTGTGTTTCTGTGGGTGTGGTAGAGAAGGGTCACATTATCTCTGTTTCTGCAGTGGTGGAAAAGGTACTTAATCATCATACTATAGTAAAAGTAGACGGCACACTCCAATACTCAGACATCATTTACAAACCAAGCCTTTATGTTTAGTGAGTCCTCCAGACCAGAGGCAGTAGGAATGACCAGGGATGTTCTCTGTTTAGTGAGTCCACCAGACCAGAGGCAGTAGGAATGACCAGGGATGTTCTCTGTTTAGTGAGTCCACCAGATCAGAGGCAGTAGGAATGACCAGGGATGTTCTCTGTTTAGTGAGTCCTCCAGACCAGAGGCAGTAGGAATGACCAGGGATGTTCTCTGTTTAGTGAGTCCACCAGATCAGAGGCAGTAGGAATGACCAGGGATGTTCTCTGTTTAGTGAGTCCTCCAGATCAGAGGCTAGTAGGGATGACCAGGGATGTTCTCTGTTTAGTGAGTCCACCAGATCAGAGGCAGTAGGAATGACCAGGGATGTTCTCTGTTTAGTGAGTCCTCCAGATCAGAGGCAATAGGAATGACCAGGGATGTTCTCTGTTTAGTGAGTCCTCCAGATCAGAGGCAGTAGGAATGACCAGGGATGTTCTCTGTTTAGTGAGTCCTCCAGACCAGAGGCAGTAGGAATGACCAGGGATGTTCTCTGTTTAGTGAGTCCTCCAGACCAGAGGCAGTAGGAATGACCAGGGATGTTCTCTGTTTAGTGAGTCCTCCAGACCAGAGGCAGTAGGAATGACCAGGGATGTTCTCTGTTTAGTGAGTCCTCCAGACCAGAGGCAGTAGGGATGACCAGGGATGTTCTCTGTTTAGTGAGTCCTCCAGACCAGAGGCAGTAGGAATGACCAGGGATGTTCTCTGTTTAGTGAGTCCTCCAGACCAGAGGCAATAGGAATGACCAGGGATGTTCTCTGTTTAGTGAGTCCTCCAGACCAGAGGCAATAGGAATGACCAGGGATGTTCTCTGTTCAGTGAGTCCTCCAGACCAGAGGCAATAGGAATGACCAGGGATGTTCTCTGTTTAGTGAGTCCTCCAGACCAGAGGCAATAGGAATGACCAGGGATGTTCTCTGTTTAGTGAGTCCTCCAGACCAGAGGCAATAGGAATGACCAGGGATGTTCTCTGTTTAGTGAGTCCTCCAGACCAGAGGCAGTAGGGATGACCAGGGATGTTCTCTGTTTAGTGAGTCCACCAGATCAGAGGCAGTAGGAATGACCAGGGATGTTCTCTGTTTAGTGAGTCCTCCAGACCAGAGGCAATAGGAATGACCAGTGATGTTCTCTGTTTAGTGAGTCCTCCAGACCAGAGGCAATAGGAATGACCAGGGATGTTCTCTGTTTAGTGAGTCCTCCAGACCAGAGGCAGTAGGGATGACCAGGGATATTCTCTGTTTAGTGAGTCCTCCAGATCAGAGGCAGTAGGAATGACCAGGGATGTTCTCTGTTTAGTGAGTCCTCCAGACCAGAGGCAGTAGGGATGACCAGGGATATTCTCTGTTTAGTGAGTCCACCAGATCAGAGGCAGTAGGAATGACCAGGGATGTTCTCTGTTTAGTGAGTCCTCCAGATCAGAGGCTAGTAGGGATGACCAGGGATGTTCTCTGTTTAGTGAGTCCACCAGATCAGAGGCAGTAGGAATGACCAGGGATGTTCTCTGTTTAGTGAGTCCTCCAGATCAGAGGCAATAGGAATGACCAGGGATGTTCTCTGTTTAGTGAGTCCTCCAGATCAGAGGCAGTAGGAATGACCAGGGATGTTCTCTGTTTAGTGAGTCCTCCAGACCAGAGGCAGTAGGAATGACCAGGGATGTTCTCTGTTTAGTGAGTCCTCCAGACCAGAGGCAGTAGGAATGACCAGGGATGTTCTCTGTTTAGTGAGTCCTCCAGACCAGAGGCAGTAGGAATGACCAGGGATGTTCTCTGTTTAGTGAGTCCTCCAGACCAGAGGCAGTAGGGATGACCAGGGATGTTCTCTGTTTAGTGAGTCCTCCAGACCAGAGGCAGTAGGAATGACCAGGGATGTTCTCTGTTTAGTGAGTCCTCCAGACCAGAGGCAATAGGAATGACCAGGGATGTTCTCTGTTTAGTGAGTCCTCCAGACCAGAGGCAATAGGAATGACCAGGGATGTTCTCTGTTCAGTGAGTCCTCCAGACCAGAGGCAATAGGAATGACCAGGGATGTTCTCTGTTTAGTGAGTCCTCCAGACCAGAGGCAATAGGAATGACCAGGGATGTTCTCTGTTTAGTGAGTCCTCCAGACCAGAGGCAATAGGAATGACCAGGGATGTTCTCTGTTTAGTGAGTCCTCCAGACCAGAGGCAGTAGGGATGACCAGGGATGTTCTCTGTTTAGTGAGTCCACCAGATCAGAGGCAGTAGGAATGACCAGGGATGTTCTCTGTTTAGTGAGTCCTCCAGACCAGAGGCAATAGGAATGACCAGTGATGTTCTCTGTTTAGTGAGTCCTCCAGACCAGAGGCAATAGGAATGACCAGGGATGTTCTCTGTTTAGTGAGTCCTCCAGACCAGAGGCAGTAGGGATGACCAGGGATATTCTCTGTTTAGTGAGTCCTCCAGACCAGAGGCAGTAGGGATGACCAGGGATGTTCTCTGTTTAGTGAGTCCTCCAGACCAGAGGCAGTAGGAATGACCAGGGATATTCTCTGTTTAGTGAGTCCTCCAGACCAGAGGCTAGTAGGGATGACCAGGGATGTTCTCTGTTTAGTGAGTCCTCCAGACCAGAGGCAATAGGGATGACCAGGGATGTTCTCTGTTTAGTGAGTCCTCCAGACCAGAGGCAGTAGGAATGACCAGGGATATTCTCTGTTTAGTGAGTCCTCCAGACCAGAGGCTAGTAGGGATGACCAGGGATGTTCTCTGTTTAGTGAGTCCTCCAGACCAGAGGCAGTAGGAATGACCAGGGATGCTCTCTTGATAGGTGTGTGAATTGGACCATTTTCCTGTCCTGCTAAGCGTTCAAAATGTATTGACTATTTTTGGGTGTCGGGAAATTGTATGGAGTAAAAATAACATTATTTTCTTTAGGAATGTAGTGAAGTAAAAGTTGTCAAAAATGACCATATTTCCCTCAGATTACACAGTTCACTGGTCACAATAACAACACCCACCTGTAGCACACGTTCCAGCAGGTATATCTCACTGATCATCCCCAAAGCCAACACCTCATTTGGCCAGCTTTCCTTCCAGTTCTCTGCTGCCTGTGACTGGAACGAATTGTAAAAATCGCTGAAGTTGGAGACTTTTATTTCCCTCACCAACTTTAAACATCAACTATCTGAGCAGCTAACCGATCGCTGCAGCTGTACATGGTCCATCAGTAAATAGCCCACCCAATCTACCTACCTCATCCCCATACTGTTTTTATTTATTTACTTTTCTGCTCTTTTGCACACCAGTATCTCTACTTGCACATCATCATCTGCTCATGTATCACTCCAGTGTTAATCTAAATTGTAATTATTCGCTCCTATCTCATGCCTTTTGCACACACTGTATATAGACTTTCTTTTTTCTACTGTGTCATTGACTTGTGTTATTGGCTTGTTTATTGTTCACTCCATGTGTAACTCTGTCTGTCACACTGCTTTGCTTTATCTTGACCAGGTCGCAGTTGCAAATGAGAACTTGTTCTCAACTAGCCTACCTGGTTAAATAAAGGTGATCTGGTCTATCTGGTTAAATAAAGGTGATCTGGTCTACCTGGTTAAATAAAGGTGATCTGGTTAAATAAAGGTGATCTGGTCTACCTGGTTAAATAAAGGTGATCTGGTCTACCTGGTTAAATAAAGGTGATCTGGTCTACCTGGTTAAATAAAGGTGATATGGCCTACCTGGTTAAATAAAGGTGATATGCCCTACCTGGTTAAATAAAGGTGATCTGGTTAAATAAAGGTGATATGGTCTACCTGGTTAAATAAAGGTGATATGGCCTACCTGGTTAAATAAAGGTGATATGGCCTACCTGGTTAAATAAAGGTGATCTGGTTAAATAAAGGTGATATGGTCTACCTGGTTAAATAAAGGTGATATGGCCTACCTGGTTAAATAAAGGTGATATGGCCTACCTGGTTAAATAAAGGTGATCTGGTTAAATAAAGGTGATATGGTCTACCTGGTTAAATAAAGGTGATATGGCCTACCTGGTTAAATAAAGGTGATATGGCCTACCTGGTTAAATAAAGGTGATCTGGTTAAATAAAGGTGATATGGTCTACCTGGTTAAATAAAGGTGATATGGCCTACCTGGTTAAATAAAGGTGATATGGCCTACCTGGTTAAATAAAGGTGATATGGCCTACCTGGTTAAATAAAGGTGATCTGGTTAAATAAAGGTGATATGGTCTACCTGGTTAAATAAAGGTGATATGGTCTACCTGGTTAAATAAAGGTGAAATAAAAGAAGTAATACAAATATATATATATAGTCTATGGTCAAAAATAGTGTCCTATATAGTTTATATAATTTTTACTAGCAATAAATGTCAGGAATTGTGAAAAACGGAGTTTAAAATGTTTTTGGTTAAGGTTTATGTCAACTGTACATTTGAGCAGCGTACAGGACAAACAAACTGGTTCAACGTTGGTTTAGTGGAAAACATATTAAAACGGACTACAGGTACAATGTATTGGAAGACTTCTAACAGATTTTGTTCTTAAAATACCAGAAAAGTATGATTGCTAATATTACCGAAATCATAATATGTACGTCTTCATGACAGAAGTCAAAGTATATTATATCCCAGAACCCTTCTGTGATCTCTTTCTCTCTCTCAGACACACACAGGTGATAGGTGGTTGTAAATGTTGACATTGACAGTGATATAAGTACTATTGTTCATATTTGGTTCAAGGTCTTAAAAGTCTGACTTATTTTCTGTTTGTAACACTTCATGACACATCACTGACAGAAGGAAAATGGTTACCATGAGAGTGATGCCAACAACACAGGAAACCACAGAGAAAGCAGCTGTGCTACTGACATGCTGAGACCCATAGAGTCAGACAGCAGCCCTCCCACCGATGCTCCACCCACTGCCAATCAACCATCAGAGACGGAAGAGAAAGTGATAAATCTCACTGGCTCTTTTTCCTGGTTCGTTTGAAGTCAACTAAATAAGCAGAACAGACCCAGCTACTATCGCAATTGGTGTTTATGGGAGAACTATCCCTTAAGCAGAGCCTGGAACGGTGACCAACGTAAATGGACAACGGTAAACAGCGTCTTAATTTACCTGAAACGTAATAAAGCCCTTCTTTTTTTTTTAAACATAGTCGTTGACATTCAGAGAGCTGATATTCTGAGCCTCAGGTTGTTAGAGTAAATTATCTCTGTCAGACTTTTATACACCCTCTTTGATACAATCTTACCCAAATGCAGGATGGGGGTCTGCCACAACTTCTGGACCCAGCGCCCCCCACCTGACGCCCATGATGCCCAGCCCCTCATCGCTAAACAATGGTGAGCCACAGAGGGAGAGGGGTGGGGGGGGGGGGACTTCTCTTCTAAACATCGAACATTCAAATAAAATCTAGTGCATGATGTTGATTGATTGTATATAGTATGATGAAGTGAACATAGTTAATATGTAAAAAGATAAGATGGTTTATCTTACTAACTATAAAATATATTAACTTCCATTGTGAATTTAAACCAACGTAAGGAGTAATGAATCAAATAGAGAAACAGTGGTCAGACACTGACAGTCGATGTATTTTTCTCAACCTTGTGTTTCAGCAGTACTGATGATAGCCAGAAGGGGGCAGACAAGACACAGCTCAAAAAGAGACGCTGGTGTCGCAACAGCTGCCTTTGCCTGTTTCTGTTCCTGGTCGTGATGATGACTGTGGTCATCCTGGAAGTTGACCTCAAAGAACGGATCTCACCTTCAACAACCAATCCAGCAGCAAACATGTCAGTTGCGATTCTGGCTGCCCCTCCCCCGTACGTGTCCCGAGGACCGTACCATGTACAATACCCACATGAGTACTCCTTCATCCTGGATGAGCCAGAGAAATGCCGGGAGAAGAACCCCTTCCTGGTTCTGATGGTGCCAGTGGCGCCCTATAACAGGGAGGCCCGTGAGGCCGTCCGCAGGACTTGGGGCAGTGAGAGGCAGGTACTGGGCAAAGAGGTCCGTCTGTTCTTCCTGCTGGGACTGCCCAGTGGAGAGGAGACAGAGCAGCTCCAGGAGAAGGTGCTGCAGGAGAGCAAAGAGCACCAGGATCTGCTGCAGAGCGACTTCATAGACAGCTACAAAAACCTGACCATCAAGACCATGGTGATGATGGAGTGGCTGAGCTCTCGCTGCCCCAACGCCTCCTACGCCATGAAGATCGACTCAGACATGTTCCTCAACGTGAACACCTTGGTCAACATGCTGCTTCACGCTCCAACGCAGAACTACCAGACTGGACTAGTGGCCCAATGGGCCGCTGTTCTAAGAGACCGTAACTCCAAATGGTACCTTCCAAAGGAGGTGTTTCCTGAACCGGTATATCCACCTTATGCTCTGGGCCTGGGCTATGTCTTCACCTTAGACCTCCCCAGGAAGCTGGTGGAGGCGTCCAGGCATGTTAAAGCCGTCTACATAGAGGATGTGTATCTGGGACTGTGTATGAGACACCTGGGCATCCGGCCTACTGACCCCCCCAGTGGAAACCTCTTCCAGGTTTTCCCTGTGGCTTATGACCGCTGCACCTACTCACGGCTGATAGCCACCACCACACACAGTATCACTCACCAGGTCAACGCATGGACAGACCTACACAAACCTGGTCCTCCCTGCTGATCTCATACAGTAACAGACTGACTGCTGTACCAATCACTTCCTCGTTGTTTGTTCATACACTAACTAACTAACAAACAAAAAACAAAGATGGCACCACCTCCAGGGATTGGGAAAAGGATATACTACATTTCTGGATAGATCTGAAAATATCTGTGTAGCAACTCTCCCCATCCAACCTGACAGAGCTGGAGAGGCTCTGCAGAGAAGAATGGGAGAAACTCCCCAAATACAGGTGTGCCAAGCTTCTAGCGTCATACCCAAGAAGACTCAAGGCTGTAATCACTGCCAACGGTGATTCAACAAAGTACTGAGTAAAGGTCTGAATAGTTATGTAATATCTCAGTTTTTATTTAAAAAATAAATCCTGTTTTTGCTTTGTCATTATGGGGTATTGTGATGTCATTATGGGGTATTGTGATGTCATTATGGGGTATTGTGTGTAGATTGATGAGGGGAAAGAACTATTTAATAAATTTTAGAATAAGGCTTTAACCTACCAAAATGTGGGAAAAGTCAAGGTGTCTGAACACTTTCCAAAGGCACTGTATACCTTGGTGAAGAACATTAACACCCTGAATGACCAGTTTCTTCACGTTACGTCCTTTGGGAGAATGTTGTTTTTCTCTGAACCGAGGCAGACACCTTGCTACACCAGTTTTTTGATTCCTAAGGCTTTTTTTAACAAAGACTGAGAGCAGCAGTTATCTGTCTAACGTGGACATGGTGATGGACTGGACAGGACTAAGAAATGGATGCAATGGGTTGGGTCTGTCTGTGGTGAATGTGTGCACTACACTGAAGCAGCAGAAACCCAGAACAAGTTAAACAGGTTTATCTTAATAGAGACTAGTTGGCTGTGTTTAGACAGGCAGCCCAATTCTGATCTTTTTCCCACTAATTGTTCATTTGACAAATCACATCTCTTTCAGAGCTGATGTGATGGTGGAAAGTCTAAACACAGCCACTGCACTTAATAATCAGCTTTGCCCCTTTTCCCAGAGCAAACTGTAACAGGTTCATTTGACCCAGCTTCTCACAACAGGAAAAAGAATACTGGAGCAACAGGAAATATATATATATATATTAGTTTTCGTGAGGGAAAATCAAGTTTGAAATGTTAAACCTGAAATGACAAACTTCAGAAGCCTGTTTAAACCACTAAAATTGGCATTTCCTGCTCTGCAGGAAAATGATCTGTGACAACAGAGTGACCAAATATATATATCAGATCTGTATCAGTTAGTGATGGAAATAAGTGAAGGGGATCTGTGAAGGCTTTGGCTGTAGAGTCAATAGACCAGGATGAAGGGTGTCATTTGCACTGTCACCAAAGTCACAAGTCTAATGAGGCAATTCAGTAAAGAAACCTATTGTTATTTACAACGACGGCCTACACCGAACAGACCCAGATGACACTGGGCCAATTGTGCGCCGCCCTATCGGACTCCTAATCACGTCCGGATGTGATACTGCCTGGAATCAAGACATGGTTTCTGTAGCGACGCCTCAAGCACTGAGATGCAGTGCCTTAAACCGCTGCGCCACTCAGGGGCCCCAAGTGAAGTAGCTTTGTATGAGTTGTAGTTTTTTTAATATGTGGTGGAAGGAGGAAGTTTGAGTCGAGCGATCAGGAAGAGATGATGCTTGCATTCATTTTGCATTTCGCAGGGTCAGAGGGAATTTGGTTTGCCTGAGAGTTTGTGCCAACTGCATTGAAGACAGCTGAGACGGCACACTAAGGCATTCCTATCACTTCCTCCTTCGTTCCTGCCAGAGATGTAATCTGCTGAATTTGTAATACGTTTCCACTTTGATTAAAAGGTTTTGATCATTTTTATGATATGTTACTGAATTGTTATTAGAAGAGAGGTGAAACACACAAACCAATATTTATCTGACCAAAGGGCCTGTTGCTCAGATGATGTTTAGGCTACAGTGTGATTAGACCAGGGCTGATGTTAGACTGGGGCTGATGTTTAGGCTACAGTGTGATTAGACCGGGGCTGATGTTAGACTGGGGCTGATGTTTAGACTACAGTGTGATTAGACCAGGGCTGATGTTTAGACTACAGTGTGATTAGACCAGGGCTGATGTTTAGGCTACAGTGTGATTAGACCAGGGCTGATGTTTAGACTACAGGGGGATTATACCAGGGCTGATGTTAGACTGGGGCTGATGTTTAGACTACAGTGTGATTAGACCAGGACTGATGTTAGACTGGGGCTGATGTTAGACTGGGGCTGATGTTAGACTGGGGCTGATGTTTAGACTACAGTGTGATTAGACCAGGGCTGATGTTAGACCAGGGCTGATGTTTAAGCTACAGTGTGATTAGACCAGGGCTGATGTTAGACCAGGGCTGATGTTTAGGCTACAGTGTGATTAGACCAGGGCTGATGTTTAGACAACAGTGTGATTAGACCAGGGCTGATGTTAGACTGGGGCTGATGTTTAGACTACAGTGTGATTAGACCAGGGCTGATGTTAGACTGGGGCTGATGTTTAGGCTACAGTGTGATTAGACCAGGGCTGATGTTTAGACTACAGTGTGATTAGACCAGGGCTGATGTTTAGACTGGGGCTGATGTTTAGGCTACAGTGTGATTATACCAGGGCTGATGTTAGACTGGGGCTGATGTTTAGGCTACAGTGTGATTATACCAGGGCTGATGTTAGACTGGGGATGATGTTTAGGCTACAGTGTGATTATACCAGGGCTGATGTTTAGGCTACAGTGTGATTAGACCAGGGCTGATGTTTAGACTACAGTGTGATTAGACCAGGGCTGATGTTAGACTGGGGCTGATGTTTAGACTACCTGTGTGATTATACCAGGGCTGATGTTAGACTGGGGCTGATGTTTAGGCTACAGTGTGATTATACCAGGGCTGATGTTAGACTGGGGCTGATGTTTAGGCTACAGTGGGTTTAGACCAGGGCTGATGTTAGGACAGGGCTGATGTTTAGGCTACAGTGTGATTATACCAGGGCTGATGTTAGACCAGGGCTAATGTTTAGGCTACAGTGTGATTAGACCAGGGCTGATGTTTAGACTGGGGCTGATGTTTAGACTACAGTGTGATTATACCAGGGCTGATGTTAGACTGGGGCTGATGTTTAGACTACAGTGTGATTAGACCAGGGCTGATGTTAGACTGGGGCTGATGTTTAGACTACAGTGTGATTATACCAGGGCTGATGTTAGACTGGGGATGATGTTTAGGCTACAGTGTGATTATACCAGGGCTGATGTTAGACTGGGGCTGATGTTTAGGCTACAGTGTGATTAGACCAGGGCTGATGTTAGACTGGGGATGATGTTTAGGCTACAGTGTGATTATACCAGGGCTGATGTTAGACTGGGGCTGATGTTTAGGCTACAGTGTGATTATACCAGGGCTGATGTTAGACTGGGGATGATGTTTAGGCTACAGTGTGATTATACCAGGGCTGATGTTTAGGCTACAGTGTGATTAGACCAGGGCTGATGTTTAGACTACAGTGTGATTAGACCAGGGCTGATGTTAGACTGGGGCTGATGTTTAGACTACAGTGTGATTAGACCAGGGCTGATGTTAGACTGGGGCTGATGTTTAGACTACCTGTGTGATTATACCAGGGCTGATGTTAGACTGGGGCTGATGTTTAGGCTACAGTGTGATTATACCAGGGCTGATGTTAGACTGGGGCTGATGTTTAGGCTACAGTGGGTTTAGACCAGGGCTGATGTTAGGACAGGGCTGATGTTTAGGCTACAGTGTGATTATACCAGGGCTGATGTTAGACCAGGGCTAATGTTTAGGCTACAGTGTGATTAGACCAGGGCTGATGTTTAGGCTACAGTGTGATTAGACCAGGGCAGATGTTTAGACTACAGTGTGATTAGACCAGGGCTGATATTTAGGCTACAGTGGGTTTAGACCAGGGC
Organism: Oncorhynchus kisutch; assembly: GCF_002021735.2. Taxonomy (NCBI): domain Eukaryota; kingdom Metazoa; phylum Chordata; class Actinopteri; order Salmoniformes; family Salmonidae; genus Oncorhynchus; species Oncorhynchus kisutch. The sequence continues at coordinate 13,753,264 of NW_022261980.1, forward strand.
TGATGTTTAGACCAGGGCTGATGTTTAGGCTACAGTGGGTTTAGACCAGGGCTGATGTTTAGGCTACAGTGGGTTTAGACCAGGGCTGATGTTTAGGCTACAGTGGGTTTAGACCAGGGCTGATGTTTAGGCTACAGTGGGTTTAGACCAGGGCTGATGTTTAGGCTACAGTGTGGTTAGACCAGGGCTGATGTTTAGGCTACAGTGGGTTTAGACCAGGGCTGATGTTTAGGCTACAGTGGGTTTAGACCAGGGCTGATGTTTAGGCTACAGTGTGATTAGACCAGGGCTGATGTTTAGGCTACAGTGGGTTTAGACCAGGGCTGATGTTTAGGCTACAGTGGGTTTAGACCAGGGCTGATGTTTAGGCTACAGTGTGATTAGACCAGGGCTGATGTTTAGGCTACAGTGTGATTAGACCAGGGCTGATGTTTAGGCTACAGTGGGTTTAGACCAGGGCTGATGTTTAGGCTACAGTGGGTTTAGACCAGGGCTGATGTTTAGACTACAGTGTGATTAGACCAGGGCTGATGTTTAGGCAACATTATGATTAGACCAGGGCTGATGTTTAGGCTACAGTGTGGTTAGACCAGGGCTGATGTTTAGGCTACAGTGGGTTTAGACCAGGGCTGATGTTTAGGCTACAGTGGGTTTAGACCAGGGCTGATGTTTAGGCTACAGTGTGATTAGACCAGGGCTGATGTTTAGACTACAGTGTGGTTAGACCAGGGCTGATGTTTAGGCTACAGTGTGGTTAGACCAGGGCTGATGTTTAGGCTACAGTGGGTTTAGACCAGGGCTGATGTTTAGGCTACAGTGGGTTTAGACCAGGGCTGATGTTTAGGCTACAGTGTGATTAGACCAGGGCTGATGTTTAGACTACAGTGTGGTTAGACCAGGGCTGATGTTTAGGCTACAGTGTGGTTAGACCAGGGCTGATGTTTAGGCTACAGTGGGTTTAGACCAGGGCTGATGTTTAGGCTACAGTGGGTTTAGACCAGGGCTGATGTTTAGGCTACAGTGGGATTAGACCAGGGCTGATGTTTAGGCTACAGTGGGATTAGACCAGGGCTGATGTTTAGACTACAGTGTGATTAGACCAGGGCTGATGTTTAGGCTACAGTGGGTTTAGACCAGGGCTGATGTTTAGGCTACAGTGTGATTAGACCAGGGCTGATGTTTAGACTACAGTGTGATTAGACCAGGGCTGATGTTTAGGCTACAGTGGGTTTAGACCAGGGCTGATGTTTAGGCTACAGTGTGATTAGACCAGGGCTGATGTTTAGACTGGGGATGATGTTTAGGCTACAGTGGGATTAGACCAGGGCTGATGTTTAGGCTACAGTGGGTTTAGACCAGGGCTGATGTTTAGACCAGGGCTGATGTTTAGGCTACAGTGGGTTTAGACCAGGGCTGATGTTTAGGCTACAGTGGGTTTAGACCAGGGCTGATGTTTAGGCTACAGTGGGTTTAGACCAGGGCTGATGTTTAGGCTACAGTGGGTTTAGACCAGGGCTGATGTTTAGGCTACAGTGTGGTTAGACCAGGGCTGATGTTTAGGCTACAGTGGGTTTAGACCAGGGCTGATGTTTAGGCTACAGTGGGTTTAGACCAGGGCTGATGTTTAGGCTACAGTGTGATTAGACCAGGGCTGATGTTTAGGCTACAGTGGGTTTAGACCAGGGCTGATGTTTAGGCTACAGTGGGTTTAGACCAGGGCTGATGTTTAGGCTACAGTGTGATTAGACCAGGGCTGATGTTTAGGCTACAGTGTGATTAGACCAGGGCTGATGTTTAGGCTACAGTGGGTTTAGACCAGGGCTGATGTTTAGGCTACAGTGGGTTTAGACCAGGGCTGATGTTTAGGCTACAGTGGGTTTAGACCAGGGCTGATGTTTAGGCTACAGTGTGATTAGACCAGGGCTGATGTTTAGGCTACAGTGGGTTTAGACCAGGGCTGATGTTTAGGCTACAGTGGGATTAGACCAGGGCTGATGTTTAGGCTACAGTGGGTTTAGACCAGGGCTGATGTTTAGGCTACAGTGTGATTAGACCAGGGCTGATGTTTAGGCTACAGTGTGATTAGACCAGGGCTGATGTTTAGGGTACAGTGGGTTTAGACCAGGGCTGATGTTTAGGCTACAGTGGGTTTAGACCAGGGCTGATGTTTAGGCTACAGTGGGTTTAGACCAGGGCTGATGTTTAGGCTACAGTGGGTTTAGACCAGGGCTGATGTTTAGGCTACAGTGGGTTTAGACCAGGGCTGATGTTTAGGCTACAGTGAGTTTAGACCAGGGCTGATGTTTAGGCTACAGTGGGTTTAGACCAGGGCTGATGTTTAGGCTACAGTGGGTTTAGACCAGGGCTGATGTTTAGGCTACAGTGGGTTTAGACCAGGGCTGATGTTTAGGCTACAGTGAGTTTAGACCAGGGCTGATGTTTAGGCTACAGTGGGTTTAGACCAGGGCTGATGTTTAGGCTACAGTGGGTTTAGACCAGGGCTGATGTTTAGGCTACAGTGGGTTTAGACCAGGGCTGATGTTTAGACTACAGTGGGGTTAGACCAGGGCTGATGTTTAGACTACAGTGTGATTAGACCAGGGCTGATGTTTATACTACAGTGGGTTTAGACCAGGGCTGATGTTTAGGCTACAGTGGGTTTAGACCAGGGCTGATGTTTAGGCTACAGTGGGTTTAGACCAGGGCTGATGTTTAGGCTACAGTGGGTTTAGACCAGGGCTGATGTTTAGGCTACATTTTGTTTATTTTATTTTTTATTTTATTTTTTTACCTTTATTTAACAAGTCAGTTAAGAACAAATTCTTATTTTCAATGACAGTGGGTTAACTGCCTGTTCAGGGGCAGAACGACAGATTTGTACCTTGTCAGCTTGGGGGTTTGAACTTGCAACCTTCCGGTTACTAGTCCAACGCTCTAACCACTAGGCTACCCTGCTGCCCCATTATGATTAGACCAGGGCTGATGTTTAGACTACAGTGTGGTTAGACCGGGGCTGATGTTTAGACTACAGTGTGATTAGACCAGGGCTGATGTTTAGACTACAGTGAGATTAGACTAGGGCTGGAATAAAACCCTGCACAACCAGTATCTATCCTGAAGGATGGCAGCCACCCTTGACACAACATTGTAGAAAAGGTGAAAAGGGAGGACATCTAAAAGGTTTTGTACTGAAACATGGACCACAACACATGAGCTGAGGTACAACCTTGACACAACATTGTAGAAAAGGGAAAAGGGAGGACATCTAAAAGGTTTTGTACTGAAACATGGACCACAACACATGAGCTGAGGTACAACCTTGACACAACATTGTAGAAAAGGGAAAAGGGAGGACATCTAAAAGGTTTTGTACTGAAACATGGACCACAACACATGAGCTGAGGTACAACCTTGACACAACATTGTAGAAAAGGGAAAAGGGAGGACATCTAAAAGGTTTTGTACTGAAACATGGACCACAACACATGAGCTGAGGTACAACCTTGACACAACATTGTAGAAAAGGGAAAAGGGAGGACATCTAAAAGGTTTTGTACTGAAACATGGACCACAACACATGAGCTGAGGTACAACCTTGACACAACATTGTAGAAAAGGGAAAAGGGAGGACATCTAAAAGGTTTTGTACTGAAACATGGACCACAACACATGAGCTGAGGTACAACCTTAACACAACATTGTAGAAAAGGGAAAAGGGAGGACATCTAAAAGGTTTTGTACTGAAACATGGACCACAACACATGAGCTGAGGTACAACCTTGACACAACATTGTAGAAAAGGGAAAAGGGAGGACATCTAAAAGGTTTTGTACTGAAACATGGACCACAACACATGAGCTGAGGTACAACCTTGACACAACATTGTAGAAAAGGGAAAAGGGAGGACATCTAAAAGGTTTTGTACTGAAACATGGACCACAACACATGAGCTGAGGTACAACCTTGACACAACATTGTAGAAAAGGGAAAAGGGAGGACATCTAAAAGGTTTTGTACTGAAACATGGACCACAACACATGAGCTGAGGTACAACCTTGACACAACATTGTAGAAAAGGGAAAAGGGAGGACATCTAAAAGGTTTTGTACTGAAACATGGACCACAACACATGAGCTGAGGTACAACCTTGACACAACATTGTAGAAAAGGGAAAAGGGAGGACATCTAAAAGGTTTTGTACTGAAACATGGACCACAACACATGAGCTGAGGTACAACCTTGACACAACATTGTAGAAAAGGGAAAAGGGAGGACATCTAAAAGGTTTTGTACTGAAACATGGACCACAACACATGAGCTGAGGTACAACCTTGACACAACATTGTAGAAAAGGGAAAAGGGAGGACATCTAAAAGGTTTTGTACTGAAACATGGACCACAACACATGAGCTGAGGTACAACCTTGACACAACATTGTAGAAAAGGGAAAAGGGAGGACATCTAAAAGGTTTTGTACTGAAACATGGACCACAACACATGAGCTGAGGTACAACCTTGTGGTCAGGAGATATTTATATTTTCCTTCTGTTTATATTGATTTAAAATAATCTATTTTATGGCCGTACTGTCTGTATATAAAGAGTAGTTTTACAACTTGAGTAGTTCTCTCTTCATTATTGTTACAGTGATCTATCCATGCTCATAGGAATGCATGTTCAGTAGAAGGTTTGCATGATTATACGGTTTATGTTTATAAAGTGTACAGACTAGTCTCTAGAGAAGCTAGCTGGGGGACCAGCGCTGGGTTGGCTCTGGGTTCAGAGATTATAAAGTGTACAGACTAGTCTCTAGAGAAGCTAGCTGGGGGACCAGCGCTGGGTTGGCTCTGGGTTCAGAGATTATAAAGTGTACAGACTAGTCTCTGGAGAAGCTAGCTGGGGGACCAGCGCTGGGTTGGCTCTGGGTTCAGAGATTATAAAGTGTACAGACTAGTCTCTAGAGAAGCTAGCTGGGGGACCAGCGCTGGGTTGGCTCTGGGTTCAGAGATTATAAAGTGGATATAGACTAGTCTCTGGAGAAGCTAGCTGGGGGACCAGCGCTGGGTTGGCTCTGGGTTCAGAGATTATAAAGTGTACAGACTAGTCTCTAGAGAAGCTAGCCGGGGGACCAGCGCTGGGTTGGCTCTGGGTTCAGAGATTATAAAGTGTACAGACTAGTCTCTAGAGAAGCTAGCTGGGGGACCAGCGCTGGGTTGGCTCTGGGTTCAGAGATTATAAAGTGTATAGACTAGTCTCTGGAGAAGCTAGCTGGGGGACCAGCACCTCCCCTAACCACGTGTTCTACTCCCCTCAGCCAGCACCTCCCCTAACCAGGTGTTCTACGCTGCTAGCCAGCACCTCCCCTGACCAGGTGTTCTACTCCCCTCAGCCAGCACCTCCCCCTAACCAGGTGTTCTACGCTGCTAGCCAGCACCTCCCCTAACCAGGTGTTCTACTCCCCTCAGCCAGCGCCTCCCCTAACCAGGTGTTCTACTCCCCTCAGCCAGCGCCTCCCCTAACCAGGTGTTCTACTCCCCTCAGCCAGCCCCTTCCCTAACCAGGTGTTCTACTCCCCTCAGCCAGCTCCTCCCCTAACCAGGTGTTCTACTCCCCTCAGCCAGCGCCTCCCCTAACCAGGTGTTCTACTCCCCTCAGCCAGCACCTCCCCTAACCAGGTGTTCTACTCCCCTCAGCCAGCGCCTCCCCTAACCAGGTGTTCTACTCCCCTCAGCCAGCACCTGGTTGTGTAGTGGGGCTAGATGGTAGATGGTTGTGTAGTGGGGTTAGATGGTAGATGGTTGTGTAGTGGGGCTAGATGGTATATGGTAGATGGTTGTGTAGTGGGGGTAGATGATAGATGGTTGTGTAGTGGGGCTAGATGGTAGATGGTTGTGTAGTGGGGCTAGATGGTAGATGGTAGATGGTTTTGTAGTGGGGGTAGATGGTAGATGGTTGTGTAGTGGGGCTAGATGGTAGATGGTTGTGTAGTGGGGCTAGATGGTAGATGGTTGTGTAGTGGGGCTAGATGGTAGATGGTAGATGGTTGTGTAGTGGGGCTAGATGGTAGATGGTAGATGGTCGTGTAGTGGGGCTAGATGGTAGATGGTTCTGTAGTGGGGCTAGATGGGGGCTAGATGGTAGATGGTTGTGTAGTGGGGCTAGATAGTAGATGGTTGTGTAGTGGGGCTAGATGGTAGATGGTTGTGTAGTGGGGGTAGATGGTAGATGGTCGTGTAGTGGGGCTAGATGGTAGATGGTTCTGTAGTGGGGCTAGATGGGGGCTAGATGGTAGATGGTTGTGTAGTGGGGCTAGATAGTAGATGGTTGTGTAGTGGGGCTAGATGGTAGATGGTTGTGTAGTGTGGCTAGGTGGTAGATGGTTGTGTAGTGTGGCTAGATGGTAGATGGTAGATGGTTGTGTAGTGGGGCTAGATGGTAGATGGTTGTGTAGTGTGGCTAGATGGTAGATGGTAGATGGTTGTGTAGTGGGGCTAGATGGTAGATGGTTGTGTAGTGGGGCTAGATGGTAGATGGTTGTGTAGTGGGGCTAGATGGTAGATGGTTCTGTAGTGGGGCTAGATGGGGGCTAGATGGTAGATGGTTGTGTAGTGGGGCTAGATGGTAGATGGTTGTGTAGTGGGGCTAGATGGTAGATGGTTGTGTAGTGGGGTTAGATGGTAGATGGTTGTGTAGTGGGGCTAGATGGTAGATGGTTGTGTAGTAGGGCTAGATGGTAGATGGTAGATGGTTGTGTAGTGGGGCTAGATGGTAGATGGTTGTGTAGTGGGGCTAGATGGTAGCTGGTTGTGTAGTGTGGCTAGATGGTAGATGGTAGATGGTTGTGTAGTGGGGCTAGATGGTAGATGGTTGTGTAGTGGGGCTAGATGGTATATGGTTGTGTAGTGGGGCTAGATGGTAGCTGGTTGTGTAGTGTGGCTAGATGGTAGATGGTAGATGGTTGTGTAGTGGGGCTAGATGGTAGATGGTTGTGTAGTGGGGCTAGATGGTAGCTGGTTGTGTAGTGTGGCTAGATGGTAGATGGTAGATGGTTGTGTAGTGGGGCTAGATGGTAGATGGTTGTGTAGTGGGGCTAGATGGTATATGGTTGTGTAGTGGGGCTAGATGGTAGCTGGTTGTGTAGTGGGGCTAGATGGTAGATGGTAGATGGTTGTGTAGTGGGGCTAGATGGTAGATGGTTGTGTAGTGGGGCTAGATGGTAGATGGTTGTGTAGTGGGGCTAGATGGTAGATGGTTGTGTAGTGGGGCTAGATGGTAGATGGTTGTGTAGTGGGGCTAGATGGTAGATGGTTGTGTAGTGGGGCTAGATGGTAGATGGTTGTGTAGTGGGGCTAGATGGTATATGGTTGTGTAGTGGGGCTAGATGGTAGCTGGTTGTGTAGTGGGGCTAGATGGTAGATGGTAGATGGTTGTGTAGTGGGGCTAGATGGTAGATGGTTGTGTAGTGGGGCTAGATGATAGATGGTAGATAGTTGTGTAGTGGGGCTAGATGGTAGATGGTAGATGGTTGTGTAGTGGGGCTAGATGATAGATGGTAGATAGTTGTGTAGTGGGGCTAGATGGTAGATGGTAGACTGTGTATACAGTAGGTGTACATCCAAGAGGACGAATACTAATGATACCCACTGTATATACAGTAGGTGTACATCCAAGAGGACGAATACTAATGATACCCACTGTAAATACACACATTTACATCATGCTGTTTATCTTGTTGCTCACGTCTTAATAATGTAAATCAATTAATTTTTTTAAACAAGAGACAGAAATAGCTGGAACACCTACAGGCCTAGGCTGATCTCCCCTCTATGATACCACATATCATACGGAGACTTTGATTTAACTCATTCACCTCTGCTGCGACAACCAAAAACAGTCACACTAAAATGGAGTCTGGTATCCTTCAGTGATGGGGTGTTGGGTAGATGATGTCACCACTTTAATAATAGGCTACAAGGGGATGTAATATATCCTCTCAGAGAGAATATTCCCAGCGTGGCGTTAGCAAACGTCAGCTAGCACAGCAACACAGGTAGCTATATACACTGAGCGGACAAAACAGAACACCTGCTCTTTCCATGACATCGACTGACCAGGTGATTCCAGGTGAAAGATATGATCCCTTATTTATGTCAACCTGTTATTAACTCTACTTCAATTAGTGTCGATGAAGGGGAGGAGTCAGATTAAAGAAGGACTTTTAAAGTCTTGACACAATAGAGACATGGACTGTGTATGTGGGCCATTCAGAGGGTGAAAGGGCAAGACAAAAGATCTGAAGTGCCGTTGAAAAAAGGTATGGTAGCAGGAGCCAGGAGCCAGGAGCCAGAAGCCAGGAGCCAGAAGCCAGGAGCCAGGAGCCAGAAGCCAGAAGCCAGGAGCCAGGAGCCAGGAGCCAGGAGCCAGGAGCCAGGAGCCAGGAGCCAGGAGCCAGAAGCCAGAAGCCAGGAGCCAGAAGCCAGGAGCCAGAAGCCAGGAGCCAGGAGCCAGAAGCCAGAAGCCAGGAGCCAGAAGCC
>NW_022261980.1:13766796-13824296 GCF_002021735.2 Oncorhynchus kisutch
GATCCTCTGTTCTGTTCATACACTTTGGTCGGAGAGGAAAGTAGCGTCAATGTTCCCTTCCCTTTTGGCCTCGTACACTATAATAAACAAACACATCAATCTACCAATGAATCAATTAATAATTCAACAACGTTGTCCTCTGTATCTCATTTGGTAGAGCATGGCGCTTGCAACTCCATGATAGTGGATTCCCGGGATCCACCCGTGAAGGGAAATGTACGACTGAATGCTGCTTTGGATTAACAACGTCTGCTGAATGGCGTTTATTCTATATTGCGTAACATGTTCAGAACCTTCACTGTGGTGAGGGCTGAGAATATTATTGGCTGTCAACAGATCCTGGAATGAGGAATACGTGTGACAGAGTGACGGTAAGGAGTCGGGTTTACAGACTTCCAGACTAGTATCGACGTTTGGTGTGATGTGATATGATCTATACTCCACCCACAATGGGGATTCCCGTCTCTGAGAGAGGGCCTGGTCTAAAGGAGTGCACTATATAAGGAATAGGGTGCCATTTGGGATTCAATCTCTTTCAGATAGCAGTCACAAAACTAGTAGTGGACTATGTGGACCTGTAGAATATTACAACTCATATCAATGCTTTTTAAAGAGGCAATTTGGGTTTCAAACAATAGCAATGCAGCCACCCCACCACTCTCAAATTAATAGACAGAGCTATGAATTCAAGGACTGACCATCTGATATCAAAGTTACAGTTTTAACCATGTTTTGAGGATATACAGAATTTGTTTACAATTCCTTTTTTTTAATAACCAAATATTTTGGGTTCTGGTGGCGTTAGACAGACAGGTCAGGGGGTATTTAGAAGATATATTAATGCGGGAAATTAATGCTTATATGTAGCTAATTGAAAAGTCCAAAACCGGTTGTAGCAATCGTTAAATTGCCTCTTTAATGTCTCCTGCCCCAAGAACAACCTACAACACATGTTCTCTTTATTCAGCTCTTTGTTTGTTCTTCAATAACAACAAGCTTAACAGATACAGAGATGTTTCACACCGAAAGGGCTCGATTCAATCCCATCTGCTTTATCCATAGTGGTTGTTTCGAAGGTGTCGGAGGTGGAGCTGCATTAGAGCTGTCAAATCCACAAGCGGCTCCCAGCATTATAAAAGGACGTTGCCATTGGCTGCACGGAGTCGCATTAACAGAAATCCCATGCATCCTTTTTTACAAGTTCAAACACTGGAATGTGAGAGGTCATCTACACCTCCTTTAGGGTGATAGATGTAATCTACAGGATGATAGATGTAATCTACACCTCCTTTAGGGTGATAGATGTAATCTACAGGATGATAGATGTAATCTACACCTCCTTTAGGGTGATAGATGTAATCTACAGGATGATAGATGTAATCTACACCTCCTTTAGGGTGATAGATGTAATCTACAGGATGATAGATGTCATCTACACCTCCTTTAGGATGATAGATGTAATCTACAGGATGATAGATGTAATCTACACCTCCTTTAGGATGATAGATGTAATCTACAGGATGATAGATGTAATCTACACCTCCTTTAGGATGATAGATGTAATCTACACCTCCATTAGGATGATAGATGTAATCTACAGGATGATAGATGTAATCTACACCTCCTTTAGGGTGATAGATGTAATCTACAGGATGATAGATGTAATCTACACCTCCTTTAGGGTGATAGATGTAATCTACAGGATGATAGATGTCATCTACACCTCCTTTAGGATGATAGATGTAATCTACAGGATGATAGATGTCATCTACACCTCCATTAGGATGATAGATGTAATCTACAGGATGATAGATGTAATCTACACCTCCTTTAGGATGATAGATGTAATCTACAGGATGATAGATGTAATCTACACCTCCTTTAGGATGATAGATGTAATCTACACCTCCATTAGGATGATAGATGTAATCTACACCTCCATTAGGATGATAGATGTAATCTACACCTCCTTTAGGGTTATAGATGTAATCTACACCTCCTTTAGGATGATAGAGGTAATCTACACCTCCATTAGGATGATAGATGTCATCTACACCTCCATTAGGATGATAGATGTAATCTACAGGATGATAGATGTAATCTACACCTCCATTAGGATGATAGATGTAATCTACACCTCCTTTAGGATGATAGATGTCATCTACACCTCCGTTAGGCTGATAGAAATCCTCATTAATTTAATAATTAAATCATTAAATTATTTTAAATATTAATAATTGAATTTCACCTTCATTATTTCGATATTTCGATATCTTTCCTAGTACATTATCACAGCATATTGGCTATGCTTGGCCTAGTATATTATCACAGCATATTGGCTATGCTTGGCCTAGTATATTATCACAGCATATTGGCTATGCTTGGCCTAGTATATTATCACAGCATATTGGCTATGCTTGGCCTAGTATATTATCACAGCATATTGGCTATGCTTGGCCTAGTATATTATCACAGCATATTGGCTATGCTTGGCCTAGTATATTATCACAGCATATTGGCTATGCTTGGCCTAGTATATTATCACAGCATATTGGCTATGCTTGGCCTAGTATATTATCACAGCATATTGGCTATGCTTGGCCTAGTATATTATCACAGCATATTGGCTATGCTTGGCCTAGTATATTATCACAGCATATTGGCTATGCTTGGCCTAGTATATTATCACAGCATATTGGCTATGCTTGGCCTAGTACATTATCACAGCATATTGGCTATGCTTGGCCTAGTATATTATCACAGCATATTGGCTATGCTTGGCCTAGTACATTATCACATCATATTGACTATGCTTGGCCTAATACATTATCACAGCATATTGGCTATGCTTGGCCTAATACATTATCACAGCATATTGGGGGAGGCAGGGTAGCCTAGTGGTTAGAGTGTTGGACTAGTAACCGGAAGTTCAAACCCCCGAGCTGACAAGGTACAAATCTGTCGTTCTGCCCCTGAACAGGCAGTTAACTCGCTGTTCCTAGGCCGTCATTGAAAATAAGAATTTGTTCTTAACTGACTTGCCTAGTTAAATAAAGGTAAAAAAAATTGTCTGTACTTGGCCTAAACAATATAGTATTATATTTCACAACTCAAGCGTTGATAAAATAGATGAGTTGTTGTATGCCTTGCGAGGCACAGCTGAGCATACACTTAAATAATGACATGTTTTATTTGACTGTGCTGTAGTACCTGCATCTGACGGTCTGTCTCAGCGGATGGAGGGAGACAGCAGACAGACTTTTACGGTCCCAGCTCTCTGCTGAATTTCCTCTGTGAGACTGACCAGAGAGAGGGAACACCGCCTACCACCTGATGGTCTGTCTCTGAGGGAATACCGCCTTCCACCTGATGGTCTGTCTCTGAGGGAATACCGCCTACCACCTGATGGTCTGTCTCTGAGGGAACACCGCCTTCCACCTGATGGTCTGTCTCTGAGGGAACACCGCCTACCATCTGATGGTCTGTCTCTGAGGGAACACCGCCTACCACCTGATGGTCTGTCTCTGAGGGAACACCGCCTACCACCTGATGGTCTGTCTCTGAGGGAATACCGCCTACCACCTGATGGTCTGTCTCTGAGGGAACACCGCCTTCCACCTGATGGTCTGTCTCTGAGGGAATACCGCCTTCCACCTGATGGTCTGTCTCTGAGGGAACACCGCCTTCCACCTGATGGTCTGTCTCTGAGGGAACACCGCCTTCCACCTGATGGTCTGTCTCTGAGGGAACACCGCCTTCCACCTGATGGTCTGTCTCTGAGGGAACACCGCCTTCCACCTGATGGTCTGTCTCTGAGGGAACACCACCTGATGGTCTGTCTCTGAGGGAACACCGCCTTCCACCTGATGGTCTGTCTCTGAGGGAACACCGCCTACCACCTGATGGTCTGTCTCTGAGGGAACACCGCCTTCCACCTGATGGTCTGTCTCTGAGGGAATACCGCCTTCCACCTGATGGTCTGTCTCTGAGGGAACACCGCCTACCACCTGATGGTCTGTCTCTGAGGGAACACCGCCTTCCACCTGATGGCAAAACTCGAGTCACACCACACTATTTCTGCCTCAATGCACAAATTCACGTTGTTGTTTATTAATGACTAGAGAAAGTTAAATATTTCTTTCGATATTAAAAAGTAGACACGATGAGCTGCTAATTCCAACGACGCAATCCAATCGATACACGTGGCTACTCATTCTGCTGCAGTGCCGAAGTCATGAAGAAGCGTGTATTGTCTTGTAAAAGTGTTGAATCAAAACACTGTTGACAGTTCTGTGTAGAAGAAGAAGAAACAGCAGCTCTCTGCTGTATTCTTGGACAGTCTCTCTCTGGTTTATTCCTGGACAGTTTCTCTCTGGTGTATTCTTGGACAGTCTCTCTCTGGTGTATTCTTGGACAGTTTCTCTCTGGTGTATTCTTGGACAGTCTCTCTCTGGTTTATTCTTGGACAGTCTCTCTCTGGTGTATTCCTGGACAGTTTCTCTCTGGTGTATTCTTGGACAGTCTCTCTCTGGTTTATTCTTGGACAGTCTCTCTCTGGTGTATTCCTGGACAGTTTCTCTCTGGTGTATTCTTGGACAGTCTCTCTCTGCTGTATTCTTGGACAGTCTCTCTCTGGTGTATTCTTGGACAGTCTCTCTCTGGTGTATTCTTGGACAGTCTCTCTCTGGTGTATTCTTGGACAGTCTCTCTCTGGTGTATTCTTGGACAGTCTCTCTCTGGTGTATTCTTGGACAGTCTCTCTCTGGTGTATTCCTGGACAGTTTCTCTCTGGTGTATTCTTGGACAGTCTCTCTCTGGTGTATTCTTGGACAGTCTCTCTCTGCTGTATTCTTGGACAGTCTCTCTCTGGTGTATTCTTGGACAGTCTCTCTCTGGTTTATTCTTGGACAGTCTCTCTCTGGTTTATTCTTGGACAGTCTCTCTCTGGTGTATTCTTGGACAGTCTCTCTCTGGTTTATTCTTGGACAGTCTCTCTCTGGTCATGTGGTTTTAAAAGTTACGGAACCTCATGGCTAATACTAAACCTTGTTTTGGGGTCTTGGAAGCTGTAGGCGCGGTGATTTGAGCTATTCGATTGGCCAGTACAGTTGTCTCTCTTAATATATTTCTCCTGGTCCGATGGACAGGCGGAATCTATCCATTGTCTGTACTTTGCCTACCGAGCGCACAGGGCCTCTGAATCAAGTGCACCTAGCTCCAACAGGGCTTCTGAATCAAGTGCACCTAGCTCCAACAGGGCTTCTGAATCTAGTGCACCTACCTCCAACAGGGCTTCTGAATCAAGTGTACCTACTTCCAACAGGGCTTCTGAAACAAGTGTACCTACTTCCAACAGGGCTTCTGAATCAAGTGCACCTTACTCCAACAGGGCTTCTGAATCAAGTGCACTTTACTTCAACAGGGCTTCTGAATCAAGTGCACCTACTTCCAACAGTGCTTCTGAATCAAGTGCACCTACTTCCAACAGGGCTTCTGAATCAAGTGCACCTTACTCCAACAGGGCTTCTGAATCAAGTGCACCTACTTCCAACAGGGCTTCTGAATCAAGTGCACCTACTTCCAACACGGCTTCTGAATCAAGTGCACCTACTTCCAACAGGGCTTCTGAATCAAGTGCACCTTCTTCCAACAGGGCTTCTGAATCAAGTGCACCTACTTCCAACAGGGCTTCTGAATCAAGTGCACCTACCTCCAACAGGGCTTCTGAATCAAGTGCACCTACTTCCAACAGGGCTTCTGAATCAAGTGCACCTACTTCCAACAGGGCTTCTGAATCAAGTGTACCTACTTCCAACAGGGCTTCTGAATCAAGTGCACCTTCCTCCAACAGGGCTTCTGAATCAAGTGCACCTACTTCCAACAGGGACTCTGAATCAAGTGCACCTAGCTCCAACAGGGCTTCTGAATCAAGTGTACCTACTTCCAACAGGGCTTCTGAATCAAGTGTACCTACTTCCAACAGGGCTTCTGAATCAAGTGTACCTACTTCCAACAGGGCTTCTGAATCAAGTGCACCTTACTCCAACAGGGCTTCTGAATCAAGTGCACCTACTTCCAACAGGGCTTCTGAATCAAGTGCACCTACTTCCAACACGGCTTCTGAATCAAGTGCACCTACTTCCAACAGGGCTTCTGAATCAAGTGCACCTTCTTCCAACAGGGCTTCTGAATCAAGTGCACCTACTTCCAACAGGGCTTCTGAATCAAGTGCACCTACCTCCAACAGGGCTTCTGAATCAAGTGCACCTACTTCCAACAGGGCTTCTGAATCAAGTGCACCTACTTCCAACAGGGCTTCTGAATCAAGTGCACCTTCCTCCAACAGGGCTTCTGAATCAAGTGCACCTACTTCCAACAGGGACTCTGAATCAAGTGCACCTAGCTCCAACAGGGCTTCTGAATCAAGTGCACCTATCTCCAACAGGGCTTCTGAATCAAGCGCACCTACTTCCAACACGGCTTCTGAATCAAGTGCACCTACTTCCAACAGGGCTTCTGAATCAAGTGCACCTACTTCCAACAGGGCTTCTGAATCAAGTGCACCTACCTCCAACAGGGCTTCTGAATCAAGTGCACCTACCTCCAACAGGGCTTCTGAATCAAGTGTTGAAATAATTTAACTAATAAATAGAACAACAAGACTTTATCTTTGGCTTTTCTACAGAAATGTTAGGAATGCGTTGAAGATAGACCAGTCAATCACAATGAATCAATCAAATTGATTTATAAAGCCCTTTTTACATCAGCCAATGTCACAAAGTCCTATACAGAAATCCAGCCTAAAACCCCAAACAGCAAGCAATGCAGATGTAGAAGCATGGTGGCTAGGAAAAACTCCCTAGAATGGCAGGAATCTAGGAAGAAACCTAGAGAGGAACCAGGATCTGAGGGGTGGCCAGTCCTCTTCTGGCTGTGCCAGGTGGAGATTATAACAGTACATGGCCAAGATGTTCAAATGTTCATAGATGACCAGCAGGGTCAAATAATAATAATCACAGTGGTTGTAGAGGGTGCAGCAAGTCAGCACCTCAGGAGTAAATGTCAGTTGGCTTTTCATATTTGATAATTCAGAGTTAGAGACAGCAGGTGCGGTAGAGAGAGTCGAAAACAGCAGGTCTGGGACAGGTAGCATGTCAGGTGAACTGTTCAGGATTCCATAGCCGCAGGCAGAAAAGTTGAAACTGGAGCAGCAACACGACCATGTGGACCAGGGACAGCAAGGAGTCATCAGGCCAGGTAGTCCTGAGGCATGGTCCCTGGGCTCAGGTCCTCCAAGAGGGAAGGGAGAGGGAGAGAGAGGGAATTAGAGGAAGCATACTTAAATTCATGCAAGATACCGGATAAGACAGGAGAAATACTCCAGATATAACAGACTGACCCTAGTCCCCCGACACATAAACTATTGCAGCTGCTGCCCCTTCCGACGATAGTACAGGGCCAACCAGGCTATGGGATATAACCCCACCCACTTTGCCAAATTACAGCCCCCACACCACTAGAGGGATATCTTCAATTTTACTACCCTGAGACAAAGCTGAGAATAGCCCACAAAGATCTCCCCCACGGCACAAACCCAAGGGGGGCGCCAACCCGGACAGGAAGATCACGTCAGTGACTCAACCCACACAAGTGACGCACCCCTCCTAGGAACGGCATGGAGGAGCACCAGTAAGCCAGTGACTTAGCCCCTGTAATAGGGTTAGAGGCAGAGAATCCCAGTGGAGAGAGGGGAACCGGCCAAGCAGAGACAGCAAGGGTGGTTCCTCACTCCAGTGCCTATGTGTTCACCTTCACACCCCTGGGCCAGACTACACTCAATCATATAACCCACTGAACAGATGAGTTTACAATAAAGAATTGACCATTCTATAAAAATTGAGCTCTATAGGAGAAATCCCTGACTCCAGCTGTTTGCTTAGAAATTCTAGGGACAATTAGGAGGCCTGTGTCTTGTAACCGTAGAGTATGTTTAGGTATGTACGGCAGTACCAAATCAGAGAGATAGGTAAGAGCAAGCCCATGTAATGCTTTGTAGGTTAGCAGTAAAATCTTGAAATCAGCCCTAGCCTTAACAGGAAGCCAGTGTAGAGAGGCTAGGAATGGAGTAATATGATCACATTTTATGAGTTTATTTAGTGCTTTATCCAGGTAGCTGGAAAGTAGAGCATTGCAGTAGTCTAATCTAGAAGTGACAAAAGCATGGATGAACTTTTCTGCATAATTTTTGGACTGTTACGAAGATGGAAAAAAAGCTGTCCTTGAAAGATTCTTGATACGTTCGTCAAAAGAGAGATCAGAGTCCAGAGTGGCGCCGAGGTCCTTCACAGTTTTATTTGAGACGACTGTACAACCATCAAGATCAATTGTCAGATCCAACAGAAGATCTCTTGGGACCTAGAACTAGCATCTCTGTTTTGTCCAAGTTTAAAAGTAAAACATTTGCCGCCATCCACTTCCTTATGTCTGAAACACAGGCTTCCATTGAGGGCAATTTTGGGGCTTCACCATGTTTCATCGAAGTGTACAACTTTGTGTCATCCGCATAGCAGTGAAAGTTAACATTATTTTTCATCATTTTGGCATCATCAAGAGGTAAAATATATAGTGAAAACAATAGTGGTCCTAAAACGGAACCTTGAGGAACACCGAAATGTACAATTGATTTGTCAGAGGACAAACCATCCACAGAGACAAACTGATATCTTTCCAACAAATAAGATCTAAACCAGGCCAGAACTATCTAAACCAGGCCAGAACTTGTCCGTGTAGACCTATTAGGGTTTCCAATCTCTCCAAAAGTATGTGGTGATCGATGGTGTCAAAAACAGCACTAAGGTCTAGGAGCAACGAGGACAGATGCAGAGCCTCGGTCTGATGACATTAAAAGGTCATTTACCACCGTCATGAGTGCAGTCTTAGTGCTATGATGGGGTCTAAAACCAGACTGAAACATTTCGTATACATTGTTTGTCTTCAGTAAAGGAAGTGAGTTGCTGCGCAACAGATTTATCAAAACAATTTGAGAGGAATGGGAGATTCGACATAGGCCGATAGTTTTTTAAATATTTTCTGGGAACTTTTTTGGCTTTTTCAAGAGAGGCTTTATTACTGCCACTTTTAGTGAGTTTGGTACACATCCGGTGGATGGGGTTGTTTGATAACCACTAGCCAACACTTTCTCGATCTGAACTCCTAACGCGAAGTGGGCGTGGCTGGTGTGGCTTCATGACAATGATTGCAAGAGCAGCTTGTCATTGATTTGATGGCTCCAACTCAGTTTCACTGCCAAAAACATCCTCTATGTGGGTGTCTGCTATTGCTGGTAAAGGCTGGATCTGATTGAATCTCAACAAGATCTCACAGTCTCATATCAGAATTAGATGTTCATCCGTGCTTCTCAAACCTCAAATTTCAAGGATGTTCCAAACATCACATTTTGAAGTGTTTATGGTTGAGTTTAGGCATTAACTCTGAATTGTTAGGGTTAGGGTTTAGTTCTGGCATTAACTCTGAATTGTTAAGGTTAGGGTTTAGTTTGGGCATTAACTCTGAATTGTTAAGGTTAGGGTTTAGTTTAGGCATTAACTCTGAATTGTTAAGGTTAGGGTTTAGTTTAGGCATTAACTCTGAATTGTTAAGGTTAGGATTTAGTTTAGGCATTAACTCTGAATTGTTAAGGTTAGGATTTAGTTTAGGCATTAACTCTGAATTGTTAGGGTTAAGCTCAGGCATTAACTTCAAAATCTTAAACTCTGAATGGTTAAGGTAAGGGATACGGTGTGGGATATGCTTAAAACAAAAATCTCATAAACAACTTCCTATCTCTGGATTCAAACATGGCACCAAGAGGCAAATGTTGCACTCATCCACCATCCTCATCCACAACACCTTGGCAAAACCCAAACCTACTTAAAGGTAATGGCGCTCACTGTTGCCCCTAGAGGCCAGTTTCCACATCATCTCCCGACATCCTCAGACATGGATGGATGTAGAATACTGACTTGTAATCACTGGTAACCTGGCTGTGAATATAGGCCTATATAGTAGGGCCGTTCTCCCACTCCTCCCTCCACTATCTCCAAATATCTCTCCTCTGAGAAATGAGGTTTTGTTAGCTTGTTAGCTTGTGCTGGAAATGTACAATGGACCAATAACAACCAAATGTAACACGGTTCATATGAGAATTACCTCAAGTAAATGCACCATAAAAGACAATATGTGTTTAGAAAGAAAGAAAGAGATTTATTCATAGTATGAACAGCATAATCATGTTGGAGGGAATTATATTTGGAGTAAAAGTAGAATAACTAACTCGTTTTAAAACGGTTCCTAAAGTGCAAAGTGAACGTTTCATGTTCAATAATACAACCATGGTAATGTTAATAGAAAATCTAATTCAGATCTAGCGTACTGAGTTTTGGTGATGAATAACCTAGAATCAATCTCGCATTCCTTTAGCGCTTTGAATGACGCCACTGCGTATCCGACATTCTCGGTGATTAGCAATGAAGCGGTTGAGGAAAAGGATATCGGTGTAATGTACTGCGGCGGTATAGAGTTTAATCGTTTCATTTCCGTCTCGGGTTTCCCCAGGAGAAAGTGGCCTACAACTGTCACTATATAAACAGTGACAGGGGAAGGGCAACCATGGCACATTGAGAACAGACTCCTGCAGCCACCTGGTCTTTTCGTTTAAAAAACACAGTTGGAGGATGACACGGGTCAGTCTGCAGAATTAAAGCATTATGCTATTTTGAAATATATAATTAAATTAGTATTTTAAATGATATTTAATGACATTGTATATGAATGGAATATGTTTAGGGACAGGTTATTATAGGCTAATGGTTTCGATGTGCGTGTCAAACGATCAATTAGTTGTTTAATTTTTGTTGTTGTTGATCATCTGAGTTTTAAACTTCTGCTATGCACATTGATTATTATTATTATTTACGATCTACTTGTTGTCGCATGAAAAACTTTTGCTTTCTTCGCCGTTTTCCAGATGTTAGTTCTTTGCATCTGCGGTTGCCTGAGTTTTGTATGGCTGTCGTCAGCAAAGAGATGTTTCAATCAGAGGGGTGTGGATCGGCGGGCTTCAAGGTTCATCATGAGCATCCACTGCTTTAGGACGGCTGTGTCTGACAGCATCCACCTGCAACGGCAATGGGACAGACAGAGCTGCCCCAGCTTCCAACTCCACACTGGGTCTCTGTCATCGGTGCAATTCAACAACCGCTCTCTCTCCCCCTGGCGGTACAGGTAAGGTATCGCCCTTCAGCATTCTGTAAAACAGCACAATATGTAATAGCGTCATTTCAACGGCCTGGTCCTGACACTTTGTTTGGTAAACTGAAGGATGGGACTGGGGAAATAGAACTCTCAAATGAATAGTCAGCTTTGGATGGCAGGACTGACGGCACATGATTGACATGATGTTTCAAACGTTTTGAAGACAAACACAAAGAATGGAGTAAAAGCCTATGAAAAGGTCAAATAGTTACTAATCATTTAATGATGCTATTAATGTGCATGTATTTTCATTTTTTTGATGCCATTCATCAAATTCAATGCATATATCTAATCAGTGGACGTTTCCGATAATATCAGGCTACACTGTGACATCACGTTGGGCTTCTGATATCATTTCACGACGTCGCTCTCTTACAGAATCGATGAGAGAGAGGACAGGATTCCTGCTAAAATCCTGGTGGCTGAGTGTCTGTATGAGGGCTGCATCGTCAACAAGCACGAGGACAAGACATATAACTCTGTCCCCGTTCTGGCCACTATCACCGTGCTCCAGAAGACTGTGTGCCCTGGCAACCCTCGACACTACCTGGTGACAGTCGACTCGGTCACCATCCCTGTGGCATGCACATGTGTTGTACCCAGACAGATGATTTAATCTCTTGGATTAGGTTAAGTGTTACGCACGTGTCCAAAATGGCACCCTATTCCCTATGTAGTGCACTACGATACATCCCTGTCCAAAATGGCACCCTATTCCCTATGTAGTGCACTATGATACGCACATGTCCAAAATGGCACCCTATTCCCTATGTAGTGCACTACGATACATCCCTGTCCAAAATGGCACCCTATTCCCTATGTAGTGCACTATGATACGCACATGTCCAAAATGGCACCCTATTCCCTATGTAGTGCACTACGTTTGACCAGAGCCCTATGGGCCACAATTTGTGTCTGTGCTTAATACACACAGACACAACCTTGGATTAGATTCATTCTTATAGAGATGATTATAGAATAAATAACCATTTAAGTAGTGAGATTTCTCACCAAAAATAAAAAAGAAGTTGTGTTTGTTTTAAAACTCACCTTAGATTCCTGTTGAGATATTTTCGTCTTTAAAAAAAAAACAAATGTTTTTTTTACCTTTATTTTACTAGGCAAGTCAGTTAAGAACAAATTCTTATTTTCAGTGACGGCCTAGGAACAGTGGGTTAACTGCCTTATTCAGGGAGCAGAACGACAGATTTGTACCTTGTCAGCTCGGGGGTTTGAACTTGCAACCTTCTGGTTACTAGTCCAACACTCTAACCACTAGGCCACCCTGCCGACTATGAATGTGAATGTGAATTGGACAGATCATTCAAGCAATATTGGTTGGAATATGGTTGTAAAATGGTTTGGTTGGAATATGGCTGTAAAATGTCTTATGCCGGGGGGGTTTTCTAGAACCTGGACTTTGGTAAATTGATGAGGTAGAAAATGTCTGTTCCTGCTGTATACAGATAGTAGAACTGCTGGGGTTTCCCACTGGTGTGTATAACTAATATGTTGTCTTTGTGTATTAGTCAATGACCTATTGATCAATGGTCTTAGGGACATAGGAAATTCAACTCCTCGGTTATGCTGTTGTGTCCACTAGATATCTCAGTGAGACGATAACGTGACATGATGTTCGCTTTCACTTGTTGATATAATCCCCTTCTGGGAACTTCAGTGGTTCAATCTGCAGTGTTGTATGTGTTATAAAATCAATCTGCAGTCCTCTCCCAGTGTTGTCCGTCTTATCAAATCAATCTGCAGTCCTCTCCCAGTGTTGTCCGTCTTATAAAATCAATCTGCAGTCCTCTCCCAGTGTTGTCCGTCTTATAAAATCAATCTGCAATCCTCTCCCAGTGTTGTCCGTCTTATAAAATCCTATCATGGTAAACGGTACCCTGTGAGCCCTCAAACGATTCTGCTAACCATTGTTTGTACTCGAGTTTGTATGTATAAAAAATAAAAATAAATCTATAGACAGCTTTTATGCAATGGGTGTGTCTAATCCTGAATGCTGATTGGTTAAAACCGCATTCCAGCCGGTGTCTATTCCACAAGTTACCACCAGCTAAATCTATGGCGTTAAAAATGCCTATTTACTCTGTTCCATCTGACTCCGCAATACAAAGTTTCGTCAGCCCAGCCAGGCAATTTATGAACTTGATCTCCACTATGAAAAGCATAGTCTCACATTTAGTTTTCAACAGCGGAGATTTGTATAAACCTTACTGTCTGTCTCTCTGACATTTGCAACATTGCTTCAATATTCAAATTCTCACCAGCTGTCCCATAGTAATGAACAGTCGGGACAAAACAGACAGGCAGGCAGCATTTCTCAGCCAGTCTAAATCATGAATCAGCTGGCGTCATTTTTAAGGATGTAAGAAATGTAAATTGAAAAAAAGTCCAACGAAATGAAGTGCAGCTAATTTGCATTCTTTCCAGCTTCAGTTTGAAGTGATTGTGTTGTTGGCTTGCTCCTCTGAACAACAGTGCCCTGACGAGTGAGCAAATTTTCAATGCGAGGCGAAAATTGCGCTTATTAGCTCATTGTTATGGACGTATCAAAATAAATGTCACTAGAAAACAGCTTAAACAAATGCAGCTGCTGTTGTTATTCGGTGTGCTCTGTTTGACGTGACTCTAAGTCAGACGTAGTTGGCTAGCTAGAAAGCAAGGGACAAGAACATGGCCAGACAGTATGGCAATGGAACATTTAGAACAAACGACCGGGGCGCGTCCATAGATACAGAACTAAAAGAATGAACAACTGGGTCGCGTCTCTGGAAACTGAACCGATAGAACGAACG
The DNA here is from genome assembly GCF_002021735.2 of Oncorhynchus kisutch. Lineage (NCBI taxonomy): Eukaryota > Metazoa > Chordata > Actinopteri > Salmoniformes > Salmonidae > Oncorhynchus > Oncorhynchus kisutch. The sequence continues at coordinate 13,780,920 of NW_022261980.1, forward strand.
ACCAGTCGGCTTTGGTAGCAACCCTAGATTTGTGTCGTGACTATATCTTGTGGAAGGATGAAATAGAATGAATAAATTCATCAGAATAATGTCTTTAATGAAAATATGTCAATCATTATTTTAATATGTTGGTCATCCCATTGCATAAAAGTGATAATGTCCTTGAAGCCAGTGTTTGGAGGACATATTGGCAAACGTTGTCTTTGGCCTAACCACACCCATGTCAATATATCCTTGGGCATTATCATTTAAATCATCTCTGAACCCAGAACTAAACCAGCGCTGGTCCCCCAGCTAGCTTCTCAAGGAACTAGTTCATATGCCTTATACACATAAACCTATAATCATGCAAACCTTCTACTGAACATACATAACAATGAGCATGGATAGATCATTGTAATAATAATAATAATGAGAGAAAGTTGTAAAACTACTCTTTATATACATTTAGACCATGAAATAAAACATGTCATTAAAATAAAGTAGAAAAATATCACACACACAAAATTGTACCTCTGTACAAGTTTCAGTACGATATCGTGTTCTCCAATGTAGATTTTTTTTTTTTGGGGGGGGGGGCAGTAAGTAACAACCCAGCACCACAAAGGATATAAGACTGGAAGTGTGTCTAATCCAAATTCAGTAACATCATCATGATTATTAAACGATTTAATTAAAGTGGAAATGCATTACAAATTCACCAGATTTACATCGTTGCCAAGAACAAACTAAGGAAGTGATTAGTACATCAGTCAGTCTGTTACTGTAGGAGATCAGCAGGGAGGACCAGGTTTGTGTAGGTCTGTCCATGCGTTGACCTGGTGAGTGATACTGTGTGTGGTGGTGGCTATCAGCCGTGAGTAGGTGCAGCGGTCATAAGCCACAGGGGAAACCTGGAAGAGGTTTCCACTGGGGGGGTCAGTAGGCCGGATGCCCAGGTGTCTCATACACAGTCCCAGATACACATCCTCTATGTAGACGGCTTTAACATGCCTGGACGCCTCCACCAGCTTCCTGGGGAGGTCTAAGGTGAAGACATAGCCCAGGCCCAGAGCATAAGGTGGATATACTGGTTCAGGAAACACCTCCTTTGGAAGGAACCATTTGGAGTTATGGTCTCTTAGAACAGCACCCCGTCGGGCCACTAGTCCAGTCTGGTAGTTCTGCTTTGGAGCGTGAAGCAGCATGTTGACCAAGGTGTTCACGTTGAGGAACATGTCTGAGTCGATCTTCATGGCGTAGGAGGCGTTGGGGCAGCGAGAGCTCAGCCACTCCATCATCACCATGGTCTTGATGGTCAGGTTTTTGTAGCTGTCTATGAAGTCGCTCTGCAGCAGATCCTGGTGCTCTTTGCTCTCCTGCAGCACCTTCTCCTGGAGCTGCTCTGTCTCCTCTCCACTGGGCAGTCCCAGCAGGAAGAACAGACGGACCTCTTTGCCCAGTACCTGCCTCTCACTGCCCCAAGTCCTGCGGACGGCCTCACGAGCCTCCCTGTTACAGGGCGCCACTGGCACCATCAGAACCAGGAAGGGGTTCTGCTCCCGGCATTTCTCTGGCTCATCCAGGATGAAGATGTACTCTGATGGGTATTCTACATGGTACGGTCCTGGGGACACATACGGAGGAGGAGTGGCCAGAACTGCCTTGACCTCTGTGATCAGATTAGTGATGATGGTCAGTGCAGAGGTGATGGAACTAGTTTCATGATGAGTTGTGTTGAGTTTGATGGCCTGTTGAGTAGAGTGGATACGTGAAGTCTGACGATCTGTTGAATTGGCAGACGCAGTTTCATGAGCGTCTATGGTAAAACCAGTGGAGTTGAGAGAAACTGCTTCGCTACTGGTGTTGACTGAACGACCGTGGTATTCTGCCCACCATCTTGGGACACACTCTGCTGACTTGTGGTTGGTGAAGAACAAGATGGCCGCCACGGTGACGAGCAGGATGAGGAAACGGCAACGAAAACAGGACCAGCAGCAGCGTCTCCCACCTTCCGCCATCTCCTGACTGGGAGGAGAGAAACACAAATGGTGAAGTCATCTTGTACATCCTTGAGTTGTATAAAAAACACTCACCATCATTATGTTTCTGTGGCATTGCGGTCTTCAAAAAATGATGTATATTAACAGTTATCGAATAGATTAGGACGTTCTGATTTGATTTCTAGACTCAACAATGGTGCCATTTTAACTTCTGGAATGATACTTAGTTTAAAACAAAACGTCAGAACAGACTTCTGATGTGCATGTGATCACATACATTGGTCATCTCTCATTGATCTAGATAGGAGAGTGGCACTCAAAGCCATGCTTGAGTTCTGAGTCAAGCAGATGAGGTGCAGCTCTTCGGGAGTGTTCACCCACCCGTCTCGACCAATGAGAGAAGACACAGATACTCTAAGATTTTTTTAGATAACTTTTTTTATTTCACCTTTTATTTAACCAGGTAGTCTAGTTGAGAACACCTTTATTTAACCAGGTAGGCTAGTTGAGATCACCTTTATTTAACCAGGTAGGGCTAGTTGAGAACACCTTTATTTAACCAGGTAGGCTAGTTGAGAACACCTTTATTTAACCAGGTAGGCTAGTTGAGAACACCTTTATTTAACCAGGTAGGCTAGTTGAGAACACCTTTATTTAACCAGGTAGGCTAGTTGAGAACACCTTTATTTAACCAGGTAGGCTAGTTGAGAACACCTTTATTTAACCAGGTAGGCTAGTTGAGAACACCTTTATTTAACCAGGTAGGCTAGTTGAGAACACCTTTATTTAACCAGGTAGTCTAGTTGAGAACACCTTTATTTAACCAGGTAGTCTAGTTGAGAACACCTTTTATTTAACCAGGTAGTCTAGTTGAGAACAAGTTCTCATTTACAACGGCGACTTGGCCAAGATAAAGCAAAGCGGCACAAACAGAGTTACACATGGAGTCAACAAACATACAGTCAATAATACAATAGAGAAACTCTATATACAGTGAGTGGTAATGAGGTAAGATAAGGGAGGTAAGGCAATAAATAGGCCATAGTGGAGAAGTAATTACCATTGAGCAATTAAACACTGGAGTGATAGATGTGCAGAAGATGAATGTTCAAGTAGTGATACTGGAGTGCAAAGGAGCAAGATAAATACATACATAAATACAGTATGGGGATGAGATAGTTGGATGGGCTATTTACAGATAGGCTATGTACAGGTGCAATGATCTGTGAGCTCTGACAACTGATGCTTAACGTTAGTGAGGGAGATATGGGTCCCCAGCTTCAGTGATTTTTGCAATTCGTTCCAGTCATTGGCAGCAGACAACTGGAAGGAAAGGCAGCCAAAGGAGGAATTGGCTTTGGGGTTGACCAGTGAAATATACCTGCTGGAGCGCGTGCTATAGGTGGATGTTGCTAGGGTGACCAGTGAGCTGAGATAAGGCGGGACTTTACCTAGCATAGACTTATAGATGACGTGGAGCCAGTGGGTTTGAAGCGAGGGCCAGCCTACGAGAGCATACAGGTCACAGTGGTGGGTAGTACATGGGGCTTTAGTGACAAAACGGATGGCACTGTGAAAGACTGCATCCAATTTTCTGAGTAGAGTGTTGGAGGTTATTTTGTAAATGACATCGCCGAAGTCAAGGATCGGTAGGATGGTCCGTTTTCGAGTGTGTTTGGCAGCATGAGTGACGGATGCTTTGTTGCGAAATAGGAAGCAGATTCTAGAATGGAGATGCTTAATGTGAGTCTGGAAGGAGAGTTTACAGTCTAACCAGACACCCAGGTATTTATAGTGGTTCACATATTCTAAGGTGGCAGAGTATACATTGCACTGAACAGGGGCGCCGCCTCCTCAGGCACTGAACAGGGGCGCCGCCTCCTCAGGCACTGAACAGGGGCGCCGCCTCCTCAGGCACTGAACAGGGGCGCCGCCTCCTCAGGCACTGAACAGGGGCGCCGCCTCCTCAGGCACTGAACAGGGGCGCCGCCTCCTCAGGCACTGAACAGGGGCGCCGCCTCCTCAGGCACTGAACAGGGGCGCCTCCACCCCAGACACTGAACAGGAGCGCCACCCCAGATTCTGAACAGCAGCAGGAACACCATCTCAGACAAACTTTAGTTCTGCCAGAGGTTCTGCCAGAGGTTCTGCCAGAGCTTCACAAGGCAAGTCATCAACATAGATTGAACACCTCACTCAGAACTCCATAATTGTATTACTTTGAATACATCAAATTATAGTAAAAAAACAGATGGATATGAAACATGAAAATACACGTACCTCCTTCCTCCTTTCTTAGTGCCATCTTCCACCATGTTGGAGATCTATCTAGCTGGGGATGGCTGTCAGGTTTAGGTCATTCCACCTTGGCCAACTCTTCTGTCATTCAATAAATACAAGTGTCATATGTGGCAAAGGGGGGGAGTTAATATGATTTGTATACGATGTGTCAATTTCATGCTGTTCACCTGCCCCTTTATGTGTGTGTGAACCATAGAGATAGATAGAGCACTCTAGTGGTCAATTTCATGCTGTTCACCTGCCCCTTTATGTGTGTGTGAACCATAGAGATAGAGAGAGCACTCTAGTGGTCAATTTCATGCTGTTAACCTGCCCCTTTATGTGTGTGTGAACCATAGAGATAGATAGAGCACTCTTAGTGACCGAAAACCTCAATTCTAGCATGGGGCCGCGTCATTGAGGACTTTCACCATTTTGAAGTTGTCAACCAGGCGTAATTTCCAATGGGTTAATTAAGGAAGAATCATATAATTCCATCACAGGTCAGCAGGAGGAACCAGCAAACATTCCATCACTGCAGCTGGCAGTAAATCACCAAGCTTGGCTTTATACCTGTTCAAACAACAACCTCCAGGGGGCAGTAATGCACCCTTTCAGTTTGTTAACCAACTCATAGAAGTAACAGAGGAGGATAATTGACTACTTCAGTATGGAGATGGCTTCAATGACGCAGCCCATGTTCTCACAGACGCCAGAATGGGACAGATACAAGGTCGAGTCCTCTAACCATCTCTATGGTGTGAGCCCAACTCACGTTCAGTTGTTTCTGAGTGGACACACCTGTGTTATATCCCTTTGTAACGAGGGATGTACCTGTCACAGGTGTGACCAATTTGCATGTTTAACAAATCAAGTCTTTCTATTGGATAATTGTTGGATCATGTGATTCAAACTGTGTTATATTTAAACCCCTGTGTTTTTGTTTTTTAGTTAGCCGCCCACTGGAAGTCATGCAGTCCAGAGGCATGGTGCACCCTGGGGGTCGACGGGCCTGGGCCTGGGCTTGGGCTTGGGCTTGGTGAGTGCGTGGCTCATGGTGCTGGTTGAGCTGCATGAGAAGCGTTAGTATGGACACCTTCCTGCTGGTTGACGTGTACGACATCATGGTCCAGTTCCCACCAATATCCAGCAACTTCACACAGCCATTAAAGAGGAGTGGGACAACATTCCACAGGACACAATCAACAGCCTCATCAACTTTATGCAAAGATGTCGCGCTACATGAGACAAATGGTGGTCACACCAGGGGCCTGTTGCACAAAAGTAGAATTAAGACATCCGGGATAAATGACTCAGCTGAGCTCAATGAAGCCAAAACATGTGCGTCCAGGCTTAATTGGTTGCACAAAGACCAAGCCAGGATGAGCAGACACGGATTCATTAAGCCAGGTGAAACCAATCCTGGATAGGTGCGCGCTCACGGCTCACTCAAATAGACCCCGCCACAGATCACAGATTAACTGATTTACCATGGCAACTAGAGCCGCGTACTTTTCCCCGTCGGAAGCACAAATCCTCATGGAGGCATACGAGGAGGTAAAAGATATAATTAAGAAGAAAGGCAACACCGCCACAGTGATAAAGCAAAGAGAAAAAGCGTGGCAAAGTATTGCAGACCGCCTGAATGCGTAAGTAGTGCACAATTACACACTCACCGCTCCGCTGAAACATCGCAATTACAATTCAAATATTTAATTCACATCTCCAAAAATGCAGTTGTACTGTAATTATGAAACGGTTAAATTTTTTATTGAAATGCACTGCAGATATGAGTGAAATTGTGTAAAGTAACTCCATCACACTGTATAAAGCTATGATCATTTTTTGATATTTTTACTGAAAACAAGACAAAAATACCAAGTAATTTTTTGCAGTGTGACTCCATTAAATGTGTGTGGTGTGTGTAGATTAAACATGAATGGGCCAAAACGGACATGGCAGCAGGTCAAAATCAAATACAAGAACATTCTGCAGAATGGTATGGTCCCTGACTAATATTTAACAAAGCACAAGCATATATTGTACCCAGAAGGTGCCTGCTCACACATTGTCTGTACTGTTTTAGCAGTGAAAAAGAATACCCACAGACAAGGCACGGGTGGTGGGTCACCAAAGGCTGACCTTACCCCAGCAGAGGACATGGCCTTGGAGCTAAATAAAGGCAGGCCCGTCTTAGAGGGGATCCCTGGGGGGAAAGAGACGAGCATAGGTTCCTCCCAAGATGCCACCCGCTTCATTCAAGGTATGTCCTTCCATCTCTACATGGGATACAACCACATTCATATTGAATCAATTTGGACTGTCTGACTTTGGTTTACCTATTGCCTTGCAGTGTCTGGCAGCACTGTGTTCCTGTTAGAGCCACCAGCACAAGCACCAGACGATGCTGATCCAGTGAGTACTCCATCAAAGGCATACTGTAGGCCTGGCATGTCTTGTCTACTAGCTTCAATATGAATCCGATTAAATGTGATAGGGTGAAGGCCCCAGTGCAGCAGCAACAGCACATGATGGAGACGATGATGAGGAGGAGACCATCTCTCTGGATTCCAGAAGGCATGAGGTATCATGTTAAGACTGTGAAAGTACTATTTACTCTACAATGGTGAGGAGTCCTCATCAAAATCAAAAAATCAAATTTCTTTTACAGGACCCAGATGCTATACAGTGGGAAAACCAGCCTGGCAACATAGTGCGTATTAATAAAAGGACACCACATCCTGCCAAATTCCAGCTGCGCTAATTGTATTGTGTTCACAGAGCTCACAAGCTATCAGAAAGTTGTATGGCAACCACCTCCGGCGCCAAATAGAACTGGCAGACATAGACATTCAGTACAAGAAGAAAAAGATGGAAAATCTTGCACTGGAGTTCAAAATAAAAAAGAGGACAATTAGGAAACTGGACCTTGAAATAAAAAAACTTGAGGGAGGTGAGATATGCCTTCAATGTACACTGTATGCTAACTGTAACACAAATGTATTAATCATTATTTTTCTTCCCCCAGCTCCAAGAAGATGACACAGCTCAAAATAAAAATTAGGTATATTCTCGTAAAGTCAAGTGAGCCATGACATATGAGCTCTTATTGTGAGCACACAGGACGGTGGCATCTTTCTAAGTTTTTTTTTATTTTCCCAGCAATCAGTACAACCAAGTCATCGTTATAAGGCATCGCCCTCTTTTGCCCACCCCCCCAGCACCAGGTGTGGCCACTAGCCTATATGAAGGCCCAAAATTGTGTGTTCCTTTCTGCTCTGACAATGGCATGCCCATTCGTGCGAGATGTGGTGGATGAAGAAGCACTTGTGCTGAGGAGAGCCTTCAGGCGAGAAAGGGTCTTCAGGGACCGGTTGGACCCACTGGCCTTCCCTGATGACCATCTATATGAAAGATACAGGTTTTCTGCAGATGGCATCAGGTATCTATGCAGACTACTGGGTCCCAGGATTAAGCACCGCACTGCACGGAGCCATGCACTGAGTGTGGAGCAAATGGTTTGTGTGGCCTTGCGCTTTTTTGCTAATGGAGCCTTCCTGTACTCAGTGGGGGATGCAGAACAGCTGAACAAGGCCACAATTTGCCGCACAATAAGGAGTGTGTGTCTGGCTATCAAAGCATTAGCAGATGTCTTCATCTCCTTCCCTGGCCACAGAAGACTCTGTGACATCAAAGAGGAGTTCTATAGGATTGCAGGTAAGAGGATCTACAAATTACAGGACAACTGTTAACACATAGTAGGATACTCATTACTTTGTGTGACAGGTTTCCCCAATGTCATTGGTGCAGTGGACTGCACACACATAAGGATAAAAGCCCCCTCAGGTGCCCATGAGGCCGATTTTGTGAATAGGAAATCCTTTCACAGCATTAATGTTCAGGTGAACATAACTTTTTGATATTGTCCATTGACGAACACTCTGCATTGCCAGTGATGTGCATTGATTGGTGTAATATTCCTCATCTTATGATTTCAGATGGTCTGCAATGCTGACTGTGTGATCAGCAATGTTGTGGCAAAATGGCCTGGCTCAGTCCATGACTCCAGAATCTTTCGGGCCTCTGAAATCTATCACAAGGTAAGCCACACAACCCCTATTTATAACCATCATGGCTGTGTCAAGAATATCACTGTGTTTATGAGGTAGTAATGATGAGATTTTGTGTTGACAGGTGACTTCTCTGGTGTGTTGCTGGGAGACAGGGGGTATGGCTGCCAGCCTTTTCTCCTGACACCTTTCACAGACCCCCAGGAAGCACAGCAGGCCTACAACCATGCCCATGCCAGGACCAGGGCCAGAGTTGAAATGACCTTTGGCCTCCTGAAGGCACGCTTTCACTGCCTTCACAAATTAAGGGTCAGCCCTGTTAGGGCATGTGATATTACTGTGGCTTGTGCTGTCCTCCACAATGTGGCCTGCCTGAGGAAGGAGAGGGCCCCCAGAGTGCCACCAGCCATGGACTGGGACAATCCGGCAATCTTCCCTGATGACGACAGTGGTCGGCTGCTGAGGGACCAATATGTGTTGAATTATTTTAGTTAGTATGTGTGCTTTCAATTTTGGTTAAATATGTCCTGCGGTGGCAGAGGAATTTGGGTTTTTTTGGGTTCGTTTTTTGACGAATTTGGCCTCTTATGATGTTTGTGCGGTATACTGTGTGTAATACAAGGCTGCAGGGAGGCTACTGCATCCATTCATTTGTCTGTTCAGTTGATGTGTATGGATTTGTCCTGCATTTATTTTAGTGTGCAGACATGCAGGGTGTGTTATACACATTCAAAGGTCTGTATATGTATCATTTTGTATAATATGCTTGGATTCTGTGCTTTCCATCTTGTAGAGTCACTGTGACTTCAGTTTCGAAAGGAGCTAATGGTTTACCTGCTTTGTTTTGTCCTTATTCAATAAAGGAACATAATGTTACACATTGTGTTTTTATATTCATATGGAATGTGTATTTGTTTATATGACAGAGTACTAGGGCCACACTGAAGAAAAAGGATAAAGTCATACATTTATGAGGCTGGTTCTTTCTGCAGAAAAGCTACATATTGTTTTGATACTTATGACAATGTGATACTTAATATTCTGGCACATCAGCATGTCTTTGTTTATGAAACCATACTGAAGTACAATTTCACAAAATGCCCCACATCACTCATTTTAACAACTGTCCTTTAAAACAACTGGTTACAATATTATGACTTGTGTTTTTTTTCCCCTCTGTGGCCCTAATATTCTATATATAGCCTTATAGTCTATGGGAAACTGTAAATTATCTAATGATAGCAAAATCTAAAAATCATTTTTTATCCAAAATCATTGAAATTAATGATCACAAAAACAGTGGGTCTAGTTATATGTGATAACAATGTATAGTGAGCAGTGAAATAACTATTGGTTTCCATTTGTGGTGACTGCTGACTGACATTAGGGATGAGATTAAATAGATCCTGGAATTTAGCCTGGTCTGGAGCAGGCTAGCTCCACAGAATAAATCTCCATGGTAATTTATACCATAACATATCCTCCTGCCCCCTATCTTTAGTGCAACCGGATTACGGATCAATTGAGCCAGGATCACCAAGATATCCTGGCTTAATCCCTTATCCTAGTTTTGTGCAACAGGCCCCAGATACTGACTGGTTTTCTGATCCATGTCCAACTTTTGTTTAGATATCTGTGACCAACAGATGACCTGTATTCTCAGTCATGTGACGGCCATAGTTAAAGGCCTAATGAATTTATTTCTATTGGCTGATTTCTCTCCAATGCCACTAGGTCGTCGCTCATCCATATATTTATATATTCTTATTGCATCCCTTTACTTAGATTTGTGTGTATTATGTGCATGTGACCAATACCATCTGTTAACCATGTGACCAATACCATCTGTTAACCATGTGACCAATACCATCTGCTAACCATGTGACCAATACCATCTGCTAACCATGTGACCAATACCATCTGTTAACCATGTGACCAATACCATCTGCTAACCATGTGACCAATACCATCTGTTAACCATGTGACCAATACCATCTGCTAACCATGTGACCAATACCATCTGTTAACCATGTGACCAATACCATCTGCTAACCATGTGACCAATACCATCTGTTAACCATGTGACCAATACCATCTGCTAACCATGTGACCAATACCATCTGCTAACCATGTGACCAATACCATCTGTTAACCATGTGACCAATACCATCTGTTAACCATGTGACCAATACCATCTGCTAACCATGTGACCAATACCATCTGCTAACCATGTGACCAATACCATCTGTTAACCATGTGACCAATACCATCTGCTAACCATGTGACCAATACCATCTGCTAACCATGTGACCAATACCATCTGCTAACCATGTGACCAATACCATCTGTTAACCATGTGACCAATACCATCTGTTAACCATGTGACCAATACCATCTGCTAACCATGTGACCAATACCATCTGCTAACCATGTGACCAATACCATCTGCTAACCATGTGACAATACCATCTGTTAACCATGTGACCAATACCATCTGCTAACCATGTGACCAATACCATCTGTTAACCATGTGACCAATAACATCTGCTAACCATGTGACCAATACCATCTGTTAACCATGTGACCAATACCATCTGCTAACCATGTGACCAATACCATCTGTTAACCATGTGACCAATACCATCTGTTAACCATGTGACCAATACCATCTGTTAACCATGTGACCAATACCATCTGTTAACCATGTGACCAATTACATCTGTTGACCAATAACATCTGCTAACCATGTGACCAATACCATCTGCTAACCATGTGACCAATACCATCTGTTAACCATGTGACCAATACCATCTGCTAACCATGTGACCAATACCATCTGCTAACCATGTGACCAATACCATCTGCTAACCATGTGACCAATACCATCTGCTAACCATGTGACCAATAACATCTGTTAACCATGTGACCAATACCATCTGCTAACCATGTGACCAATACCATCTGCTAACCATGTGACCAATACCATCTGTTAACCATGTGACCAATACCATCTGTTAACCATGTGACCAATACCATCTGTTAACCATGTGACCAATACCATCTGTTAACCATGTGACCAATTACATCTGTTGACCAATAACATCTGCTAACCATGTGACCAATACCATCTGCTAACCATGTGACCAATACCATCTGTTAACCATGTGACCAATACCATCTGCTAACCATGTGACCAATACCATCTGCTAACCATGTGACCAATACCATCTGCTAACCATGTGACCAATACCATCTGCTAACCATGTGACCAATAACATCTGTTAACCATGTGACCAATACCATCTGCTAACCATGTGACCAATACCATCTGCTAACCATGTGACCAATACCATCTGTTAACCATGTGACCAATACCATCTGCTAACCATGTGACCAATACCATCTGCTAACCATGTGACCAATACCATCTGCTAACCATGTGACCAATACCATCTGTTAACCATGTGACCAATACCATCTGTTAACCATGTGACCAATACCATCTGCTAACCATGTGACCAATACCATCTGCTAACCATGTGACCAATACCATCTGCTAACCATGTGACCAATACCATCTGTTAACCATGTGACCAATACCATCTGTTAACCATGTGACCAATACCATCTGCTAACCATGTGACCAATACCATCTGTTAACCATGTGACCAATACCATCTGTTAACCATGTGACCAATACCATCTGCTAACCATGTGACCAATAACATCTGCTAACCATGTGACCAATACCATCTGCTAACCATGTGACCAATAACATCTGCTAACCATGTGACCAATACCATCTGTTAACCATGTGACCAATAACATCTGCTAACCATGTGACCAATACCATCTGCTAACCATGTGACCAATACCATCTGTTAACCATGTGACCAATAACATCTGTTAACCATGTGACCAATAACATCTGCTAACCATGTGACCAATACCATCTGCTAACCATGTGACCAATACCATCTGTTAACCATGTGACCAATACCATCTGCTAACCATGTGACCAATACCATCTGCTAACCATGTGACCAATACCATCTGTTAACCATGTGACCAATACCATCTGTTAACCATGTGACCAATACCATCTGCTAACCATGTGACCAATACCATCTGCTAACCATGTGACCAATAACATCTGCTAACCATGTGACCAATACCATCTGCTAACCATGTGACCAATACCATCTGTTAACCATGTGACCAATACCATCTGCTAACCATGTGACCAATACCATCTGCTAACCATGTGACCAATACCATCTGTTAACCATGTGACCAATAACATCTGCTAACCATGTGACCAATACCATCTGTTAACCATGTGACCAATACCATCTGCTAACCATGTGACCAATACCATCTGTTAACCATGTGACCAATACCATCTGTTAACCATGTGACCAATAACATCTGCTAACCATGTGACCAATACCATCTGCTAACCATGTGACCAATACCATCTGTTAACCATGTGACCAATACCATCTGTTAACCATGTGACCAATAACATCTGCTAACCATGTGACCAATACCATCTGTTAACCATGTGACCAATAACATCTGCTAACCATGTAACCAATAACATCTGCTAACCATGTGACCAATAACATCTGCTAACCATGTGACCAATAACATCTGCTAACCATGTGACCAATACCATCTGCTAACCATGTGACCAATAACATCTGCTAACCATGTGACCAATACCATCTGCTAACCATGTGACCAATAACATCTGCTAACCATGTGCCCAATAACATCTGCTAACCATGTGACCAATAACATCTGCTAACCATGTGACCAATAACATCTGCTAACCATGTGTATGTGACCAATAACATTTTATTTTATTCATTTCAATTGACTGTTTCCCTTAACTTATGTAACTCAATACAGCCTTTGAAGTTGTTGCACTAATTTGTTCAGTGTTTAGATCCAGAACCAGTCAGAAGGTTTAGAACACAGACTCATTCCAGGGTTTTTATTTTGTATTATTTTCTACATTGTAGAATAATAGTGAAGACATCAAAACTATGAAATAACACATATGGAATAATGTAGTAACCAACAAAAGTGTTGAACAAATCAAAATATGAGACTCTTCGAAGTAGCCACCCTTTGCTTTGATTTGATGACGGCTTTGCAGACGCTTGGCATTCTCTCAACCAGCTTCATGAGGTAGTCACCTGGAATGTATTTCAATTAACAGGTGTCTTCAGTAGTTGAACATTTTATTACTCCAACCTTGTGAAAGAGACAATCTGACACGTTTTTTGTCAAGAACAACTTGATATCGAAGGAGTACCTCTGGTGTGACGGTCTGCACAATCGCAGTTCGGCACAACCAACCGACCCGAAGACGTGTTTCTATACATGAGCTGAGCTAGCCGAAGTCGCCATGACAAGTGGAACTGAGGATTTCTATTGGAGAAGCAGTGTCTGCCTGTCTTCATACTGTTCTGTCTTATGTTTTATAGAGGAAGAGGAGCCAGTACCCAATCCCCCCCCAAATGTGCCGTTACAGCGCTCCCAAGTCAAGCTGTGTGTCTGTGTTGTAAGTGAATGAACTCCTTAGTCATGCTGTTATGTCTCCACTAGGTGTCTCAGTAAGTATAACATGACATTGAAGTTCACACTGCGCTGTCATTGTAATACCGCATTTATGAAGATATCTAAAGCTATATTGCAAATCATGACATGATTACGCGATACATAAGATATAAATATATTTCATTGACCTTTAACAATGCGGTTTGCCACTGGTTATAATATGAAATGTTTATAGTGTGATGAATGCCTTATGGATAAGTCATAGTAAATGGTTACTTCTGTCAATTTCAGTGGTTCAATCTGCTGTCCTGTTGTAACTTGCTCTCCCAGTGTTGTCCATCTTAAATCCTATTGAGGTAAATGATATACTGTGAGCCCTCCAATGATTCTATTAACAATTGTATCTGGAGGCAAAAGAGAAACACACACCTGTTTAAGGGAGGTACTGGGCTAGCGGAGTAGAACACCTGGTTAGAGGAGGTACTGGCTAGCAGAGTAGAACACCTGGTTAGTGGAGGTACTGGCTAGCAGAGTAGAACACCTGGTTAGAGGAGGTACTGGCTAGCAGAGTAGAACACCTGGTTAGTGGAGGTGCTGGCTAGCAGAGTAGAACACCTGGTTAGAGGAGGTGCTGGCTAGCAGAGTAGAACACCTGGTTAGAGGAGGTACTGGCTAGCAGAGTAGAAGACCTGGTTAGGGGAGGTACTGGCTAGCGGAGTAGAACACCTGGTTAGAGGAGGTACTGGCTAGCAGAGTAGAACACCTGGTTAGGGGAGGTACTGGGCTAGCGGAGTAGAACACCTGGTTAGGGGGAGGTACTGGGCTAGTGGAGTAGAACACCTGTATGGGGGAGGTACTGGCTAGCAGAGTAGAACACCTGGTTAGGGGGAGGTACTGGGCTAGTGGAGTAGAACACCTGATTAGGGGGAGGTACTGGCTAGCAGAGTAGAACACCTGGTTAGGGGGAGGTACTGGGCTAGCAGAGTAGAACACCTGATTAGGGGGAGGTACTGGGCTAGCAGAGTAGAACACCTGATTAGGGGGAGGTGCTGGGCTAGCAGAGTAGAACACCTGGTTAGGGGGAGGTGCTGGCTAGCAGAGTAGAACACCTGGTTAGGGGCAGGTACGGGCTAGCAGACTAGAACACCTGGTTAGGGGAGGTGCTGGCTAGCAGAGTAGAACACCTGGTTTAGGGGAGGTGCTGGCTAGCAGAGTAGAACACCTGCTTAGGGGAGGTACTGGCTAGCAGAGTAGAACACCTGGTTAGGGGAGGTGCTGGCTAGCAGAGTAGAACACCTGGTTAGGGGAGGTGCTGGCTAGCAGAGTAGAACACCTGGTTAGGGGAGGTGCTGGCTAACAGAGTAGAACACCTGGTTAGAGGAGGTGCTGGCTAGCAGAGTAGAACACCTGGTTAGAGGAGGTGCTGGCTATCAGAGTATAACACCTGATTAGGGGAGGTGCTAGCTAGCAGAGTAGAACACCTGGTTAGGGGGAGGTACTGGCTAGCAGAGTAGAACACCTGGTTAGGGGGAGGTGCTGGCTAGCGAGGTAGAACTTCCTGGTTAGGGGGAGGTACTGGCTATCAGAGTAGAACACCTGGTTAGGGGGAGGTACTGGCTAGCGAGGTAGAACACCTGGTTAGGGGGAGGTACTGGCTAACGAGGTAGAACACCTGGTTAGGGGGAGGTACTGTTTATCAACCCCTACAACAACCAAAAAAGTTGTTAATTATAATCTACATGTCCTGTTGCTCCAGTATTCTTTTTCCTGTTGTGAGAAGCTGGGTCAAATGAACCTGTTACAGTTTGCTCTGGGAAAAGGGGCAAAGCTGATTATTAAGTGCAGTGTAGCGGCTGTGTTTAGACTTTCCACCATCACATCAGCTCTGAAAGAGATGTGATTGGTCAAATGAACAATTAGTGGGAAAAGATCAGAATTGGGCTGCCTGTCTAAACACAGCCAACTAGTCTCTATTAAGATAAACCTGTTTAACTTGTTCTGGGTTTCTGCTGCTTCAGTGTAGTGCACACATTCACCACAGACAGACCCAACCCATTGCATCCATTTCTTAGTCCTGTCCAGTCCATCACCATGTCCACGTTAGACAGATAACTGCTGCTCTCAGTCTTTGTTAAAAAAAGCCTTAGGAATCAAAAAACTGGTGTAGCAAGGTGTCTGCCTCGGTTCAGAGAAAAACAACATTCTCCCAAAGGACGTAACGTGAAGAAACTGGTCATTCGGGGTGTTAATGTTCTTCACCAAGGTATACAGTGCCTTTGGAAAGTGTTCAGACACCTTGACTTTTCCCACATTTTGGTAGGTTAAAGCCTTATTCTAAAATTGATTAAATAGTTCTTTCCCCTCATCAATCTACACACAATACCCCATAATGACAAAGCAAAAACAGGATTTATTTTTTAAATAAAAACTGAGATATTACATAACTATTCAGACCTTTACTCAGTACTTTGTTGAATCACCGTTGGCAGTGATTACAGCCTTGAGTCTTCTTGGGTATGACGCTAGAAGCTTGGCACACCTGTATTTGGGGAGTTTCTCCCATTCTTCTCTGCAGAGCCTCTCCAGCTCTGTCAGGTTGGATGGGGAGAGTTGCTGCACAGATATTTTCAGATCTATCCAGAAATGTTGTATATCCTTTCCCCATCCCCTGGAGGTGTCGCCATCTTTGTTTTTTGTTTGTTAGTTAGTTAGTGTATGAACAAACAACGAGGAAGTGATTGGTACAGCAGTCAGTCTGTTACTGTAGGAGATCAGCAGGGAGGACCAGGTTTGTGTAGGTCTGTCCATGCGTTGACCTGGTGAGTGATACTGTGTGTGGTGGTGGCTATCAGCCTTGAGTAGGTGCAGCGGTCATAAGCCACAGGGAAAACCTGGAAGAGGTTTCCACTGGGGGGGTCAGTAGGCCGGATGCCCAGGTGTCTCATACACAGTCCCAGATACACATCCTCTATGTAGACGGCTTTAACATGCCTGGACGCCTCCACCAGCTTCCTGGGGAGGTCTAAGGTGAAGACATAGCCCAGGCCCAGAGCATAAGGTGGATATACTGGTTCAGGAAACACCTCCTTTGGAAGGTACCATTTGGAGTTACGGTCCCTTAGAACAGCTCCCCATTGGGCCACTAGTCCAGTCTGGTAGTTCTGCGTTGGAGCGTGAAGCAGCATGTTGACCAAGGTGTTCACGTTGAGGAACATGTCTGAGTCGATCTTCATGGCGTAGGAGGCGTTGGGGCAGCGAGAGCTCAGCCACTCCATCATCACCATGGTCTTGATGGTCAGGTTTTTGTAGCTGTCTATGAAGTCGCTCTGCAGCAGATCCTGGTGCTCTTTGCTCTCCTGCAGCACCTTCTCCTGGAGCTGCTCTGTCTCCTCTCCACTGGGCAGTCCCAGCAGGAAGAACAGACGAACCTCTCTGCCCAGTACCTGCCTCTCACTGCCCCAAGTCCTGCGGATGGCCTCACGAGCGTCCCTGTTATAGGGCGCCACTGGCACCATCAGAACCAGGAAGGGGTTCTGCTCCCGGCATTTCTCTGGCTCATCCAGGATGAAGATGTACTCTGATGGGTATTCTACATGGTACGGTCCTGGGGACACATACGGAGGAGGAGTGGCCAGAACTGCCTTGACCTCTGTGATCAGACTAGTGATGATGGTCAGTGCAGAGGTGATGGAACTAGTTTCATGATGAGTTGTGTTGAGTTTGATGGTCTGTTGAGTAGAGTGGATACGTGAAGTCTGACGATCTGTTGAATTGGCAGACGCAGTTTCATGAGCGTCTATGGTAAAACCAGTGGAGTTGAGAGAAACTGCTTCGCTACTGGTGTTGGTAGAACCATATCTGCTGACTGAACCGCCACGCAATTCCGCCCACCATTTTGACGCTCTGTCTAGTGAAGGGACCCACTCTACTGACCGATCGCCGAAGTAGAAGAAGACCGTTGCTATGAGGAGCAGGACGAGGAAACCGCAGCGGAAACGGGACCACCCGCAGTATCTCCTGCCTTCAGCCATCTCTTTACTGAGGAGAGAGAGAGAGAGAGAGAGAGAGAGAGAGAGATCACATTTTATTTGTCACGTTCAGTTTCCAGCAGGTTTAAAAGGTTCAGCGAAATGTCTGTGTGCTTTGCTGCCTCAACATAGCAGGGCAATAATAATACAGTATATGCATTGGAGCGGCAGGGTAGCCTAGTGGTTAGAGCGTTGGACTAGTAACCGAAAAGTTGCAAGTTCAAACCCCCGAGCTGACAAGGTTGAAATCTGTCGTTCTGCCCCTGAACAGGCAGTTAACCCACTGTTCCTAGGCCGTCATTGAAAATAAGAATTTGTTCTTAACTGACTTGCCTAGTTAAATAAAGGTGAAAAAAAAAATAATAACAATAATAAGTGGCATATCTACATATTCATACAGTATATGCATTATAATAGTGGCATATCTACATATTCATACAGTATATGAATTATAATAGTGGCATATCTACATATTCATACAGTATATGCATTATAATAGTGGCATATCTACATATTCATACAGTATATGCATTATAATAGTGGCATATCTACATATTCATACAGTATATGCATTATAATAGTGGCATATCTACATATTCATACAGTATATGCCTTATAATAGTGGCATATCTACATATTCATACAGTATATGCATGTGGCGACCCTCCCACTCTGTCTGCCGTATTCTCTCTTTGTTCTTGTTTCCTTATTAGGATGCCGGTGGGCGGAGTTGGGAGGGTCGTCAGCTACATGGGAAACACCTGGGCCAGGTGTCTCCCAGGATAAATACACCACTTCCCCATTCATGGAGGAGACTCTCTCCATGTAGACACACCTGGGCCAGGTGTCTCCCAGTATAAATACACCACTTCCCCATTCATGGAGGAGACTCTCTCCATGCAGACACACCTTGGCCCGGATGTCTCCCAGGATAAATACACCACTTCCCCATATTTTCTATGGTAGAGTAGGTCAGGGCGTGACTGGGGTGTTGTTCTAGTTTATATTTTCTATGGTAGAGTAGGTCAGGGCGTGACTGGGGAGTTGTTCTACTTTATATTTTCTATGATAGAGTAGGTCAGGGCGTTACTGGGGGGTTGTTCTAGTTTATATTTTCTATGGTAGAGTAGGTCACGTCCTGACCATAGAAAGGTTGTTCTAGTTTATATTTTCTATGAGAGAGTAGGTCACGTCCTGACCATAGAAAGGTTGTTCTAGTTTATATTTTCTATGGTAGTGACTGGGAGATTGTTCTAGTTTATATTTTCTATGGTAGAGTAGGTCAGGGCGTGACTGGGGGGTTGTTCTAGTTTATATTTTCTATGGTAGAGTAGGTCAGGGCGTGACTGAGGGGGTTGTTCTAGTTTATATTTTCTATGGTAGAGTAGGTCAGGGCGTGACTGAGGGGGTTGTTCTAGTTTATATTTTCTATGGGAGAGTAGGTCAGGGTGTGACTGGGGGGGTTGTTCTAGTTTATATTTTCTATGTGGGGTTCTAGGTTTGATTTTCTATGTTGGTGATTTGTATGATTCCCAATTAGAGGCAGCTGGTTATCGTTGTCTCTAATTGGGGATCATAATAAGGTAAATATTTCCAGCTGTTTTTTTATTTTTATCTCACCTTTATTTAACCAGGTAGGCTAGTTGAGAACACCTTTATTTAACCAGGTAGGCTAGTTGAGAACACCTTTATTTAACCAGGTAGGCTAGTTGAGAACACCTTTATTTAACCAGGTAGGCTAGTTGAGAACACCTTTATTTAACCAGGTAGGGCTAGTTGAGAACACCTTTATTTAACCAGGTAGGCTAGTTGAGAACACCTTTATTTAACCAGGTAGGCTAGTTGAGAACACCTTTATTTAACCAGGTAGGCTAGTTGAGAACACCTTTATTTAACCAGGTAGGCTAGTTGAGAACACCTTTATTTAACCAGGTAGGCTAGTTGAGAACACCTTTATTTAACCAGGTAGGCTAGTTGAGAACACCTTTATTTAACCAGGTAGGCTAGTTGAGAACACCTTTATTTAACCAGGTAGGGCTAGTTGAGAACACCTTTATTTAACCAGGTAGGCTAGTTGAGAACACCTTTATTTAACCAGGTAGGCTAGTTGAGAACACCTTTATTTAACCAGGTAGGCTAGTTGAGAACACCTTTATTTAACCAGGTAGGCTAGTTGAGAACACCTTTATTTAACCAGGTAGGCTAGTTGAGAACACCTTTATTTAACCAGGTAGGCTAGTTGAGAACACCTTTATTTAACCAGGTAGACTAGTTGAGAACACCTTTATTTAACCAGGTAGGCCAGTTGAGAACAAGTTCTCATTTGCAACTGCGACCTGGCCAAGATAAAGCATAGCAGTGTGAGCAGACAACACAGAGTTACACATGGAGTAAACAATTAACAAGTCAATAACACAGTAGAAAAAAAGAGAGTCTATATACATTGTGTGCAACAGGCATGAGGAGGTAGTTTATGCGTTATGGGATTATGTTTAGTTGCCTGTTAGCACTGCCTTGTCCTCACAGTTCCTTTATTCTTTATTCTTTTTGGTTTTTTCTAAGTCTCACGTCTTTAATAAATGATGTGGTCCGACCATTTTGACGAAGATCGTGACACGTAGGACTCTGGTCAAAAGTAGTGCACTATATAGGGAATAGGGTGCTATAGGACTCTGATCTAAAGTAGTGCACTATATAGGGAATAGGGTGCTATAGGACTCTGATCTAAAGTAGTGCACTATATAGGGAATAGGGTGCTATAGGACTCTGATCTAAAGTAGTGCACTATATAGGGAATAGGGTGCTATAGGACTCTGATCTAAAGTAGTGCACTATATAGGGAATAGGGTGCTATAGGACTCTGATCTAAAGTAGTGCACTATATAGGGAATAGGGTGCTATAGGACTCTGATCTAAAGTAGTGCACTATATAGGGAATAGGGTGCTATAGGACTCTGATCTAAAGTAGTGCACTATATAGGGAATAGGGTGCTATAGGACTCTGATCTAAAGTAGTGCACTATATAGGGAATAGGGTGCTATAGGACTCTGATCTAAAGTAGTGCACTATATAGGGAATAGGGTGCTATAGGACTCTGATCTAAAGTAGTGCACTATATAGGGAATAGGGTGCTATAGGACTCTGATCTAAAGTAGTGCACTATATAGGGAATAGGGTGCTATAGGACTCTGATCTAAAGTAGTGCACTATATAGGGAATAGGGTGCTATAGGACTCTGATCTAAAGTAGTGCACTATATAGGGAATAGGGTGCTATAGGACTCTGATCTAAAGTAGTGCACTATATAGGGAATAGGGTGCTATAGGACTCTGATCTAAAGTAGTGCACTATATAGGGAATAGGGTGCTATAGGACTCTGGTCAAAAGTAGTGCACTATATAGGGAATAGGGTGCTATAGGACTCTGATCTAAAGTAGTGCACTATATAGGGAATAGGGTGCTATAGGACTCTGATCTAAAGTAGTGCACTATATAGGGAATAGGGTGCTATAGGACTCTGATCTAAAGTAGTGCACTATATAGGGAATAGGGTGCTATAGGACTCTGATCTAAAGTAGTGCACTATATAGGGAATAGGGTGCTATAGGACTCTGATCTAAAGTAGTGCACTATATAGGGAATAGGGTGCTATAGGACTCTGATCTAAAGTAGTGCACTATATAGGGAATAGGGTGCTATAAGACTCTGATCTAAAGTAGTGCACTATATAGGGAATAGGGTGCTATAGGACTCTGATCTAAAGTAGTGCACTATATAGGGAATAGGGTGCTATAGGACTCTGATCTAAAGTAGTGCGCTATATAGGGAATAGGGTGCTATAGGACTCTGATCCAAAGTAGTGCACTATATAGGGAATAGGGTGCTATAGGACTCTGATCTAAAGTAGTGCACTATATAGGGAATAGGGTGCTATAGGACTCTGCTCTAAAGTAGTGCACTATATAGGGAATAGGGTGCTATAGGACTCTGATCTAAAGTAGTGCACTATATAGGGAATAGGGTGCTATAGGACTCTGATCTAAAGTAGTGCACTATATAGGGAATAGGGTGCTATAGGACTCTGATCTAAAGTAGTGCACTATATAGGGAATAGGGTGCTATAGGACTCTGATCTAAAGTAGTGCACTATATAGGGAATAGGGTGCTATAGTACAGTCTAGGCTAGTTTATAAATGTTGGTATGAAAATGTCCAAGTGGTTTGACATTGTAACATTTATCTTGTATTTATTTCTAGAACAGGGATGTATTTTAAATTCTAATGTTCACAATTCTAACATCCTTCTTCTCCTTTGATTCTTATAAAAAATTTAAAAAAATATGTGATTTGTCGAAGTTCCTTGTAAAAGAAGATATTGGTCTCAGTGGGACTCAATTGTACAACAACGTTGCATTTTGACTCCTGGACTGATAGTTAGTTGGACGTTAAAATACCTGAGCGGAGCATTGAGAACCAAGCATCCTCCTACATGTGACCATAAGTTCCTGTGAAAACACCTGCGTTCCGTGCGTACAGTGACGTCCTATACAATTCCTTCAGTATGACTGTTTTGTTACTTTGAATACGTCAAATTATAGTAAAAAAAACAGATGGATATGAAACATGAAAATACACGTACCTCCTTCCTCCTTTCTTAGTGCCATCTTCCACCATGTTGGAGATCTATCTAGCTGGGGATGGCTGTCAGGTTTAGGTCATTCCACCTGGTTGGAGATCTATCTAGCTGGGGATGGCTGTCAGGCAGGTAGGAAGGTTTCAGTAGTCCCTCTTCGGTCAACTCTTGTTGTTTCATACTCATGCAGGCAGGTAGGAAGGTGTAAGGTAGTCCAAACCTCAGTCAATTAATGTTGTATCATACAACAACTACATGTAATGACAGAAGGCAGCCGTGGCCAAAGGTTGCTTCTGCTCCACCAGTATTTCCAGTTTACTAACTCTCCTGCGACTAAATGATAAAGTAAAACCGTTCCCACCTGGGGTAAAGTGAATGTGCAACTAGTTAGGGTGTGGCTTAACTGGTTCCCTACTCCATACAAGGCTCTCTACTCCCTACAAGGCTCTCTACTCCCTATAGAAGACAAGGCTCTCTACTCCCTATATAGATGACAAGGCACCCGACACCCTTGGTCTTTTACCAAGTAGGGCTATCTTCTGTATACCACCCCTACCTTGTCACAACACAACTGATTGGCTCAAACGCATTAAGAAGGAAAGAAATTCCACAAATGAACTTTTAACAAGGCACACCTGTTAATTGAAATGCATTCCAGGTGACTACCTCATGAAGCTGGTTGAGAGAATGCCAAGAGTGTGCAGAGCTGTCATCAAGGCAAAGGGTGGCTACTTTGAAGAATCTAAAATATATTTTGATTTGTTTCACACTTTTTTGGTTACTACAGAATTCAATATGTGTTATTTCATAGTTTTGATGTCTTCACTATTATTCTACAATGTAGAAAATAGTTTTTTTTAAATAAAGAAAAACCCTTGAATGAGTCGGTGTGTCCAAACTTTTGCCTGGTACTGTATATAAAGATCTGTTTTGATGATACTGGCACACTCCTTTCAGATTGATCATGTATTCTCTCAGCACTTCTCAGAATATTCTATGTCTGAGGTGTGTATGCTTCACATGGTAACCAATCAGACACAAGAAAACATGTTTCCCAGGAAGTAGTTTGAGGGGTTTAGTCTAGTTTATTCCATTTCACTAGTACCCAAGCTGTGCGTCTCTATAGCTTCCTACTGTGTTGTCACAATGGTATTGTCTCTAGAGCTCTCCACTATTGTCGTGGGGAACATGTAAATCCTTCTAGGTAACCATGGCGCCCTGGTCTCTACCTGCTGGAAGGCCACACCTTCATCTCATTTTTCACTGCAACGGGAGACCTTGTCTCATACTTCCTCTTATAGAGGTGTGTGTGTGTGTGTGTGTGTGTGTGTGTGTGTGTGTGTGTGTGTGTGTGTGTGCGTGCGTGCGTGCGTGCGTGCGTGCGTGCGTGCGTGTGTGCGCGCACGCGTTCGTACATGCGTGAAGCCATTAGGCAAAAGATAAGCAGATAAGCAAAGTGCTGCTAGGTTGCTAGCAAACAACTCAAATGCAGTCCTGTTTCTAGAAGGATTCAGAGTATTCTATACCCTCATAAGCAGCACTTCATAATATATTCATTGTATTACCTGGTCATTTCTGGTAACTATTTTAAGTACCAGAGAAATTATTAATCAGGCAGGAGCAGAGCAGATGATCCTTTACCCTTCCAGTCCGTGAGCACTCTGCTGGGAGGCTGCCCTCTAAGGTGATGGTGGGGGCAGACAGAACATGAGCACTCTGCTGGCAGGCTGCCCTCTAAGGTGATGGTGGAGGGCAGACAGAACATGAGCACTCTGCTGGCAGGCTGCCCTCTAAGGTGATGGTGGGGGCAGACAGAACATGAGCACTCTGCTGGGAGGCTGCCCTCTAAGGTGATGGTGGAGGGCAGACAGAACATGAGCACTCTGCTGGCAGGCTGCCCTCTAAGGTGATGGTGGAGGCAGACAGAACATGAGCACTCTGCTGGCAGGCTGCCCTCTAAGGTGATGGTGGGGGCAGACAGAACATGAGCACTCTGTTGGCAGGCTGCCCTCTAAGGTGATGGTGGAGGGCAGACTGAACATGAGCACTCTGCTGGGAGGCTGCCCTCTAAGGTGATGGTGGAGGGCAGACAGATCATGAGCACTCTGCTGGCAGGCTGCCCTCTAAGGTGATGGTGGAGGGCAGACAGATCATGAGCACTCTGCTGACAGGCTGCCCTCTAAGGTGATGGTGGAGGGCAGACAGAACATGAGCACTCTGCTGGGAGGCTGCCCTCTAAGGTGATGGTGGAGGGCAGACAGAACATGAGCACTCTGCTGGCAGGCTGCCCTCTAAGGTGATGGTGGAGGCAGACAGAACATGAGCACTCTGCTGGCAGGCTGCCCTCTAAGGTGATGGTGGAGGGCAGACAGAACATGAGCACTCTGCTGGGAGGCTGCCCTCTAAGGTGATGGTGGAGGGCAGACAGATCATGAGCACTCTGCTGGCAGGCTGCCCTCTAAGGTGATGGTGGGGGCAGACAGAACATGAGCACTCTGCTGGCAGGCTGCTCTCTAAGGTGATGGTGGGGGCAGACAGAACATGAGCACTCTGCTGGGAGGCTGCCCTCTCAGGTGATGGTGGGGGCAGACAGAACATGAGCACTCTGCTGGCAGGCTGCCCTCTAAGGTGATGGTGGAGGGCAGACAGAACTTGAGCACTCTGCTGGCAGGCTGCCCTCTAAGGTGATGGTGGGGGCAGACAGAACATGAGCACTCTGCTGGCAGGCTGCCCTCTAAGGTGATGGTGGAGGGCAGACAGAACATGAGCACTCTGCTGGGAGGCTGCCCTCTAAGGTGATGGTGGAGGCAGACAGATCATGAGCACTCTGCTGGCAGGCTGCCCTCTAAGGTGATGGTGGAGGCAGACAGAACATGAGCACTCTGCTGGCAGGCTGCCCTCTAAGGTGATGGTGGGGGCAGACAGAACATGAGCACTCTGCTGGCAGGCTGCCCTCTAAGGTGATGGTGGAGGGCAGACTGAACATGAGCACTCTGCTGGGAGGCTGCCCTCTAAGGTGATGGTGGAGGGCAGACAGAACATGAGCACTCTGCTGGCAGGCTGCCCTCTAAGGTGATGGTGGAGGGCAGACAGATCATGAGCACTCTGCTGGCAGGCTGCCCTCTAAGGTGATGGTGGAGGGCAGACAGAACATGAGCACTCTGCTGGCAGGCTGCCCTCTAAGGTGATGGTGGAGGGCAGACAGAACATGAGCACTCTGCTGGCAGGCTGCCCTCTAAGGTGATGGTGGGGGCAGACAGAACATGAGCACTCTGCTGGCAGGCTGCCCTCTAAGGTGATGGTGGGGGCAGACAGAACATGAGCACTCTGCTGGGAGGCTGCCCTCTCAGGTGATGGTGGGGGCAGACAGAACATGAGCACTCTGCTGGCAGGCTGCCCTCTAAGGTGATGGTGGAGGGCAGACAGAACATGAGCACTCTGCTGGCAGGCTGCCCTCTAAGGTGATGGTGGGGGCAGACAGAACATGAGCACTCTGCTGGCAGGCTGCCCTCTAAGATGATGGTGGGGGCAGACAGAACATGAGCACTCTGCTGGGAGGCTGCCCTCTCAGGTGATGATGGGGGCAGACAGAACATGAGCACTCTGCTGGCAGGCTGCCCTCTAAGGTGATGGTGGAGGGCAGACAGATCATGAGCACTCTGCTGGCAGGCTGCCCTCTAAGGTGATGGTGGAGGGCAGACAGAACATGAGCACTCTGCTGGCAGGCTGCCCTCTAAGGTGATGGTGGAGGGCAGACAGAACATGAGCACTCTGCTGCCAGGCTGCCCTCTAAGGTGATGGTGGGGGCAGACAGAACATGAGCACTCTGCTGGCAGGCTGCCCTCTAAGGTGATGGTGGGGGCAGACAGAACATGAGCACTCTGCTGGGAGGCTGCCCTCTCAGGTGATGGTGGGGGCAGACAGAACATGAGCACTCTGCTGGCAGGCTGCCCTCTAAGGTGATGGTGGAGGGCAGACAGAACATGAGCACTCTGCTGGCAGGCTGCCCTCTAAGGTGATGGTGGAGGGCAGACAGAACATGAGCACTCTGCTGGCAGGCTGCCCTCTAAGGTGATGGTGGAGGGCAGACAGAACATGAGCACTCTGCTGGGAGGCTGCCCTCTAAGGTGATGGTGGAGGGCAGACAGAACATGAGCACTCTGCTGGCAGGCTGCCCTCTAAGGTGATGGTGGAGGGCAGACTGAACATGAGCACTCTGCTGGCAGGCTGCCCTCTAAGGTAATGGTGGGGGCAGACAGAACATGAGCACTCTGTTGGCAGACTGCCCTCTAAGGTGATGGTGGAGGGCAGACAGAACATGAGCACTCTGCTGGGAGGCTGCCCTCTAAGGTGATGGTGGAGGCAGACAGAACATGAGCACTCTGCTGGGAGGCTGCCCTCTAAGGTGATGGTGGAGGGCAGACAGAACATGAGCACTCTGCTGGGAGGCTGCCCTCTAAGGTGATGGTGGAGGGCAGACAGAACATGAGCACTCTGTTGGCAGACTGCCCTCTAAGGTGATGGTGGAGGCAGACAGAACATGAGCACTCTGTTGGCAGACTGCCCTCTAAGGTGATGGTGGAGGGCAGACAGAACATGAGCACTCTGCTGGCAGGCTGCCCTCTAAGGTGATGGTGGAGGGCAGACAGAACATGAGCACTCTGTTGGCAGGCTGCCCTCTAAGGTGATGGTGGAGGGCAGACAGAACATGAGCACTCTGTTGGCAGACTGCCCTCTAAGGTGATGGTGGAGGGCAGACAGAACATGAGCACTCTGCTGGCAGACTTGTGTTTTGGTGATTATTATATTTCACAGTAAACATGTTTTAGATAAAAAGTTGTGTGGTGAAAGATGTCTACGAACAAAATGAATACACAATGAAAGGTTTTGGATGTAAGACTGTGTCACGCCCGATCTGTTTCACCTGTCTTTGTGCTTGTCTCCACCCCCCTCCAGGTGTCGCCCATCTTCCCCATTATCCCCTGGGTATTTATACCTGTGTTCTCTGTCTGTTGCCAGTTTGTTTTGTTCGTAGAACCTGCCAGTGTTTTGTTTCCCTGCTCGCGCCAGTTCCAGTTTTCTAGTTTCACAGTTCTGACTACCCTGACCCTGAGCCTGACTCTGACCCTGACCCTGACACTGACCCTGACACTGACCCTGACCCTGACTGTACTGACGTTCTGCCTATCCTGACCCTGACCCTGACCGTTCTGCCTATCCTGACCTTGACCCTGACCGTTCTGCCTACCCTGACCCTGACCGTTCTGCCTATCCTGACCCTGACCCTGACACTGACCCTGACACTGACCCTGACCCTGACCCTGACCCTGACACTGACCCTGACACTGACCCTGACCCTGACCGTTCTGACCCTGACGTTCTGCCTATCCTGACCCTGACCCTGACCGTTCTGCCTATCCTGACCCTGACCTTGACCCTGACCGTTCTGCCTACCCTGACCCTGACCGTTCTGCCTATCCTGACCCTGACCCTGACACTGACACTGACCCTGACCCTGACACTGACCCTGACCCTGACCCTGACACTGACACTGACCCTGACCCTGACCCTGACTCTGACCCTGAGCCTGACCCTGACCGTTCTGCCTACCCTGACCCTGACGTTCTGCCTATCCTGACCCTGACCCTGACACTGACACTGACCCTGACCCTGACACTGACCCTGACCCTGACACTGACACTGACCCTGACCCTGACCCTGACTCTGACCCTGAGCCTGAGCCTGACCCTGACCGTTCTGCCTACCCTGACCCTGACGTTCTGCCTATCCTGACCCTGACCCTGACCGTTCTGCCTATCCTGACCCTGACCCTGACCTTTCTGCCTACCCTGACCCTGACCCTGACCGTTCTGCCTATCCTGACCCTGACCCTGACCGTTCTGCTAACCCTGACCCTGACCGTTCTGCCTACCCTGACCCTGACCCTGACCGTTCTGCCTACCCTGACCCTGACCGTTCTGCCTACCCTGACCCTGACCGTTCTGCCTACCCTGACCCTGACCCTGACCGTTCTGCCTACCCTGACCCTGACCCTGACCGTTCTGCCTACCCTGACCCTGACCCTGACCGTTCTGCCTATCCTGACCCTGACCCTGACCGTTCTGCCTACCCTGACCCTGACCCTGACCGTTCTGCCTACCCTGACCCTGACCGTTCTGCCTACCCTGACCCTGACCGTTCTGCCTACCCTGACCCTAACCCTGACCGTTCTGCCTACCCTGACCCTGACCGTTCTGCCTATTCTGATCCTGACCCTGACCCTGACCCAGACCCTGACCCTGACCCAGACCCTGACCCTGACCCAGACCCTGACCGTTCTGCCTATCCTGACCCTGACCCTGACCCTGACCCTGACCGTTCTGCCTATCCTGACCCTGACCCTGATCCTGACCGTTCTGCCTATCCTGACCCTGACCCTGAGCCCACCTGCTGTCCTGTACCTTACACCCTCTCTGCATTATTGACCTCTACCTGCCTTGACCTGTCATTTGCCTGCACCTGTTTGAGGAATAAACTTTTGTTTCTTCAACACTGTCTGCACCGGGGTAATCTTAATTTGAGCCACTTTGCTACAGCAGGAAAATAATCCTGCAGCAACAGGAAATGTGATTTATGTGGATTATAATCCGTGTGTATTTTTGTAGGGGTTGATTAAAAAAAAAATGTGTGAGGGCAAATCAAGTTTCACCTTTAAAAGTGAAGATTACAAACTTTAGAAGCCTTTTTAAAACTCAAATACACTTTAAGTTCTTAGCAATTTGATTTGATCAAATTAAGATCCTAGTGTTACTAGTTTGGAGGTTTGTACTAAAAGGTTTTTAAATTCCCCACAGACTTGTGAAATAGCACCAAAGGAGAAAAAACAACAACAACTGTAGCTTGTATTTGTGTTATTTATTCAAGTTAACCAAAGGGGAAAAGGAAGTTGAGTGCTCAAATAAATATGTTGCAACTTGAAATACAGGTTTGTTCACTTTTTCCCCATGACTTTGAAATACAGGTTTGTTCACTGCTTGACTTGGGATGAAAGAAGTGATCAGCAGTTTTTTTCCATTTGACAAAATTCACAGACATTTACAAATGGCGTTACGCTAAAAAGACCTCTGATTATTCACTGTGAAGGGTTCATTCACTTTTTCCCCATGACTTTGAAATACAGGTTTGTTCACTGCTTGACTTGGGATGAAAGAAGTGATCAGCAGTTTTTTTCCATTTGACTAAATTCACAGACATTTACAAATGGCGTTACGCTAAAGAGACCTCTGATTATTCACTGTGAAGGGTTCATTCACTTTTTCCCCATGACTTTGAAATACAGGTTTGTTCACTGCTTGACTTGGGATGAAAGAAGTGATCAGCAGTTTTTTTCCATTTGACAAAATTCACAGACATTTACAAATGGCGTTACGCTAAAGAGACCTCTGATTATTCACTGTGAAGGGTTCATTCACTTTTTCCCCATGACTTTGAAATACAGGTTTGTTCACTGCTTGACTTGGGATGAAAGAAGTGATCAGCTGTTTTTTTCCATTTGACTAAATTCACAGACATTTACAAATGGCGTTACGCTAAAGAGACCTCTGATTATTCACTGTGAAGGGTTCATTCACTTTTTCCCCATGACTTCTCCATGATTTAACCACATTTAAAGGCTATTATTTAGACTACATGAAAATGTGAAATGTCAACCGAGCCACAAGCTTTTTAATTTTCAAAGCCTTTTACATTTAATTTAGTTTGTGTCCATTTGGCTTCTTGTGATCCGCGGAAACAACTTTGACGCACTATGTTAAATACTCAAACATCACTGCGAGAATCCGGGCACCTCTCTGTCAACAGGTCCCATTAGACTCTGTTCACCCAAATACACAAATGATGCATTATGCTGTAGAGACCTCTGATTAATCATTGTTAAGGGTTCCTACACATTTTCCAAGACTTCTCCATGACTTTTAACCACATTTCATGACACAATCATACATCATCCATCTCTATTGTAATTGTGCTTTGTGTTTTACAGTATTGTATTGTACTTATGTGTTGTACTGGTCCTGTACGTGGCTCAGTTGGTAAGAACACGGCACTAGAAACACCAGAGTTCAAATCAAATGTTATTTGTCACATGCTTCATAAACGACAGGGGTAAACTAACAGTGAAATACCTAAAGTTGAGTGTTTAAAGAAACAGTGAAGAGACGACTCCGGGATGCTGGCCTTCTAGGCAGAGTTCCTCTGTCCAGTCTCAACGTCAACAGTGAAGAGGTGACTCCGGGATGCTGGCCTTCAAGGCTGAGTTCCTCTGTCCAGTCTCAACGTCAACAGTGAAGAGATGACTCCGGGATGCTGACCTTCTAGGCAGAGTTCCTCTGTCCAGTCTCAACGTCAACAGTGAAGAGGCGACTCCGGGATGCTGACCTTCTAGGCAGAGTTCCTCTGTCCAGTCTCAACGTCAACAGTGAAGAGGCGACTCCGGGATGCTGACCTTCTAGGCAGAGTTCCTCTGTCCAGTCTCAACGTCAACTGTGAAGAGGCAACTCCGGGATGCTGGCCTTCTAGGCAGAGTTCCTCTGTCCAGTGTCTGTGTTCTTTTGCCCATCTTAATATTTTATTTTTATAGGCCAGTCTGAGATTTCTTTGCAACTCTGCCTAGAAGACCAGCATCCCGGAGTCGCCTCTTCACTGTTGACGTTGAGACTGGTGTTTTGCAGGTACTATTTAATGAAGCTGCCAGTTGAGGACTTTACAGGTGTCTGTAGACACTCTAATGTATTTGTCCTCTTGCTCAGTTGTGCACCGGGGCCTCTCACTCCTCTTTCTATTCTCGTTAGAGACAGTTTGCGCTGTTCTGTGTAGGGAGTAGTACACAGCGTTGTACAAGATCTTCAGTTTCTTGGCAATTTCTCGCATGGAATAGCCTTCATTTCTCAGAACAAGAATAGACTGACGAGTTTCAGAAACAAGGTCTTTGTTTCTGGCCATTTTGAGCCTGTAATCCAACCCACAAATGCTGATGCTCCAGATACTCAACGAGTCTAAAGAAGGCCAGTTTTATTGCTTCTTTAATCAGAACAACAGTTTTCAGCTGTGCTAACATAATTGCAAAAGTATTTTCTAATGATCAATTAAACGTTTTAAATTATAAACCTGGATTAGCTAACACAACGTGCCATTGGAACACAGGAGGGATGGTTGCTGATAATGGGCCTCTGTACTTGGATTAGCTAACACAACGTGCCATTGGAACACAGGAGGGATGGTTGCTGATAATGGGCCTCTGTACTTGGATTAGCTAACACAACGTGCCATTGGAACACAGGAGTGATGGTTGCTGATAATGGGCCTCTGTACTTGGATTAGCTAACACAACGTGCCATTGGAACACAGGAGGGATGGTTGCCGAGTGATGGGCCTCTGTACTTGGATTAGCTAACACAACGTGCCATTGGAACACAGGAGTGATGGGCCTCTGTACTTGGATTAGCTAACACAACGTGCCATTGGAACACAGGAGGGATGGTTGCCGAGTGATGGGCCTCTGTACTTGGATTAGCTAACACAACGTGCCATTGGAACACAGGAGTGATGGGCCTCTGTACTTGGATTAGCTAACACAACGTGCCATTGGAACACAGGAGTGATGGTTGCTGATAATGGGCCTATGTACTTGGATTAGCTAACACAACGTGCCATTGGAACACAGGAGGGATGGTTGCTGATAATGGGCCTCTGTACTTGGATTAGCTAACACAACGTGCCATTGGAACACAGGAGTGATGGTTGCCGAGTGATGGGCCTCTGTACTTGGATTAGCTAACACAACGTGCCATTGGAACACAGGAGGGATGGTTGCTGATAATGGGCCTCTGTACTTGGATTAGCTAACACAACGTGCCATTGGAACACAGGAGTGATGGTTGCTGATAATGGGCCTCTGTACTTGGATTAGCTAACACAACGTGCCATTGGAACACAGGAGTGATGGTTGCTGATAATGGGCCTATGTACTTGGATTAGCTAACACAACGTGCCATTGGAACACAGGAGGGATGGTTGCTGATAATGGGCCTCTGTACTTGGATTAGCTAACACAACGTGCCATTGGAACACAGGAGTGATGGTTGCTGATAATGGGCCTATGTACTTGGATTAGCTAACACAACGTGCCATTGGAACACAGGAGTGATGGTTGCCGAGTGATGGGCCTCTGTACTTGGATTAGCTAACACAACGTGCCATTGGAACACAGGAGTGATGGTTGCCGAGTGATGGGCCTCTGTACTTGGATTAGCTAACACAACGTGCCATTGGAACACAGGAGTGATGGTTGCCGAGTGATGGGCCTCTGTACTTGGATTAGCTAACACAACGTGCCATTGGAACACAGGAGTGATGGTTGCCGAGTGATGGGCCTCTGTACTTGGATTAGCTAACACAACGTGCCATTGGAACACAGGAGTGATGGTTGCCGAGTGATGGGCCTCTGTACGGCTATGTAGATATTCTATAAAAATCTGCCGTTTCCAGCTACAATAGTCATTTACAACATTAACAATGTCTACACTGTATTTCTGATCAATTTGATGTTATTTGAATGGACCAAAAAAATAGGTGTTTTTCATTTTTTTTTAAACAAGGACATTTCTAAGTGACCCCAGACTTTTGAACGGGTAGAGTGCATATAGGTAGGAGTAAAGTAACTAGGCAACAGGAGAGGTAATAAACAGTAACACCAGAGTATGTGATGAGTCAAAAACTTCAGTGCAAAAAAAAGGGTCAATGCAGATAGTTAAATAGTTAACCAATAGCTACCCGGACTAACTGTTTAACAGTCTTATGGCTTGAAGTGGCTAGACGTTGTTCAGGATCGGTTCCAGACTTGGTGCATCGGTACCGCTTATCCGTGCGGTAGCAGAGAGAATAGTCTATGACTTGGGGTGGCTGGAGTCTTGAACCATTTTAAGGACCTTCTTCTGACACCGCCTGGTATAGAGGTCCTGGATGGCAGGGAGCTCGGCCCCAGTGATGTATTGACTTATCCGTGCGGTAGCAGAGAGAACAGTCTATAACTTGGGTGGCTGGAGTCTTGAACCATTTTAAGGACCTTCCTCTGACACCGCCTGGTATAGAGGTCCTGGATGGCAGGGAGCTCGGCCCCAGTGATGTATTGACTTATCCGTGCGGTAGCAGAGCAAACAGTCTATAACTTGGGTGGCTGGAGTCTTGAACCATTTTAAGGACCTTCCTCTGACACCGCCTGGTATAGAGGTCCTGGATGGCAGGGAGCTCGGCCCCAGTGATGTATTGGGATGTACGCACTACCCTCTGTAGCGCCTTGCTGTCGGATGCCATGCAGTTGTCATACCAGGCGGTGATGCTGCCAGTCAAGGTGCTCTCAATGGTGTAGCTGTAGAACTGTTTGAGGATTTGAGGGCCTATGCCGATCTTTTTAGCCTTCTGAGGAGGAAGTGTTTGTAGACCATAATAATGTGGAAACCAAGGAACTTGACGTTCTCGATCTGATCCACTCCAGCCCTGTCGATGTGGATGGGGGCGTGGGCTCTGCCCTCAGTTTCCTGTAGTCTACAATCAGCTGGCATTGAGGGAGAGGTTGCTGTGCTGGCACCACACGGCCAGGTCTCTGACCTCCTCCCTATAGGCTGTCTCATCGTCGTCGGTGATCAGGCCTACCACCGTTGTGTCGTCTGCAAACTTAATGATGGTGTTAGAGTCGTGTGTGGCCACGCAATCGTGGGTGAACAGGGAGTACAGGAGGGGACTAAGCACACACCCCTGAGGGCCCCCAGTGTTGAGGATCAGCGTGGAGCTGTGTTGTTGCCTACCCTTACCACCTGGGGGCGGCCTATCAGGAAGTCCAGGATCCAGTTGCAGAGGGAGGTGTTCAGTCCCAGGGTCCTTAGCTTAGTGATGGGCTTGGAGGGCACTATGGTGTTGAACACTGAGCTGTAGATGTTCTCACATAGGTGTTCCATTTGTCCAGGTGGGAAAGGGCAGTTTGGAGAGCAATAGAGATGACATCATCTGCGGATCTGTTAGAGCGGTATGTGAATTGGAGTGGGTCCCGTGTGTACAGGATGTTGATGTGAGCCATGACCAGCCTTTCAAAGCATTTCATGGCTACAGATGTGAGTACTATGGGGCAATAGTCATTTAGACAGGTTGCCTTGGCATTCTTGAGCACAAGGACTATGGTAGTCTGCTTCAAACATGTAGGTATTATAGCCTGGGTCAGGGAGAGGTTAAAAATATCAGTGAAGACACCAGCTGGTCAGCACATGCTTTGAGTGCACGTCCCGTTAATCTGTCTGACTGTATGTATTGACTGTATTGACTGTATTGACTGTATGATTTGCCTTTTCGATGATCCGTTTTGAGTTTTGTAATAACATGCTTACCAGACTGCACGCGAGCAGAGTGATTTGGTCCCCCCACACCAGACGAGATCAGGACTTTCAGGTTGCACGCGAGCAGAGTGATTTGGTCCCCCCACACCAGACGAGATCAGGACGTTCAGGTTGCACGCGAGCAGAGTGATTTGGTCCCCCCACACCAGACGAGATCAGGACGTTCAGACTACACGCGAGCAGAGTGATTTGGTCCCCCCACACCAGACGAGATCAGGACTTTCAGGTTGCATGCGAGCAGAGTGATTTGGTCCCCCCACACCAGACGAGATCAGGACTTTCAGGTTGCACGCGAGCAGAGTGATTTGGTCCCCCCACACCAGACGAGATCAGGACGTTCAGACTGCACGCGAGCAGAGTGATTTGGTCCCCCCACACCAGACGAGATCAGGACTTTCAGGTTGCACGCGAGCAGAGTGATTTGGTCCCCCCACACCAGACGAGATCAGGACTTTCAGGTTGCACGCGAGCAGAGTGATTTGGTCCCCCCACACCAGACGAGATCAGGACTTTCAGGTTGCACGCGAGCAGAGTGATTTGGTCCCCCCACACCAGACGAGATCAGGACTTTCAGGTTGCACGCGAGCAGAGTGATTTGGTCCCCCCACACCAGACGAGATCAGGACTTTCAGGTTACACGCAAGCAGAGTGATTTGGTCCCCCCACACCAGACGAGATCAGGACTTTCAGGTTGCACGCGAGCAGAGTGATTTGGTCCCCCCACACCAGACGAGATCAGGACGTTCAGGTTGCACGCGAGCAGAGTGATTTGGTCCCCCCACACCAGACGAGATCAGGACGTTCAGGTTGAAATGTCAAAAACTAACTCTGAACCAATTATATTAATTTGGGGACAGGTCAAAAAGCGTTAAACATTTATGGCAATTTAGCTAGCTAGCTTGCTGTCGCTAGTTAATTTACCCTGGGA
Source organism: Oncorhynchus kisutch (assembly GCF_002021735.2). Classification (NCBI taxonomy): domain Eukaryota; kingdom Metazoa; phylum Chordata; class Actinopteri; order Salmoniformes; family Salmonidae; genus Oncorhynchus; species Oncorhynchus kisutch. The sequence continues at coordinate 13,816,852 of NW_022261980.1, forward strand.
TATAAACCAACAGGACTGGAGTGTGAACCTCAGTTCATCTTCCAATCACCCACGTGGATATATGCTCCTAAAAACCAATGAGGAGATGGGAGAGGCGGGAAGCGCGTTGAACGTCACAAATAGAACCAAGTTAAAAATTTTGCGCCTGGCTAACGCGGACGCTCATTGGCGTGCGCGAGCAGTGTGGGTACAATGATTGAGGACATGTATGTGTACATGCATTTTGCAAGGCGAGCGGTGTGGTCAACATGTAAGAGTTGTGAAAATTGCACCAAGGAGATAAAAAAAACAGTGATATATATATATATATATATATATATATATATATATATACAGTGGGGCAAAAAAGTATTTTGTCAGCCACCAATTGTGCAAGTTCTCCCACTAAAAAAGATGAGAGAGGCCTGTAATTTTCATCATAAGTACACTTCAACTATGACAGACAAAATGAGGGAGAAAAAAATCCAGAAAATCACATTGTAGGATTTTTAATGAATTTATTTGCAAATTATGGTGGAAAATAAGTATTTTGGTCACCTACAAACAAGCAAGATTTCTTTATTTTTTGCCCCACTGTATATATATATATATATATATACAACCCATTTTTTCATGTTGTACCACGTAGATTTCTCACTATCCAAATGTATTCAATTGTGTTCCATTCAAGTAAATCCATTGCCTTTTAACCCCTTTACACATATTTTCCTATACGGATAGCGCTGAATTGAAATGGTTCTCACAGAAGAAATAGGGAACCTGACGGTAGAAATGAAAAGGGAACCGTGGAGATTAATGGGGGAAATGACTGGACTAAAGGTGGGGACACAACAGTTCACCTGACACAAGACCCGAATCAAAATATCACACTGTTGATTTGATGTGCCTTTTACATTGACTGTACTTTTCACCACAACGAAATCTGAAAATACGTTCAGTAACATGATGATAAGAATATTCTTGGAAAAATGTGGGGTAGGTGCAACACAAGACAAAAAATGACAAGGGTTTGAGTGAGAGGTCTAACTAGTGTCTCCAAGTGGACAAGGGTTTGAGTGAGAGGTCTAACTGGTGTCTCCAAGTGGACGAGGGTTTGAGTGAGAGGTCTAACTGGTGTCTCCAAGTGGCCACACACCTCTTCAAAGTGTACACAGTTCCTAAGTCATTTCAATGGACGCTTATGAGTCAGAGAAGAGTTGTCATCTATAAAGTGCTTTTGAGGTCTGCTAGCTGTGCCGTTGAGGAAGTAGAGCAAGCGAACTTGTAGTTGTGTTCTTTGGAACACAGCCCGGCATCATTGCCTTTACACAATTACTGTTGTTGTTTACGCAATCACAAAACGGTTCATTATATTTGGAATCTGGGTCAGGTGGGCATAATTTCAGAGCTTGTTCTATTGCCAACATGACTAGCTAAATTATAAAATACGATGTTACAGTGTTTGGCTTTTAGTGGGGCGGTAGGTAGCCTAGTGGTTAGAGCGTTGGGCCAGTAACCGAAAGGTTCCTGAACAAGGCAGTTCCCCTGTTCCTAGGCCGTCATTAAAAATGATAATTAGTTCCTAACTGACTTTGCCTAGTTAAATAAATGTTCAATAGAAATACGTATTATTATTCAGAGAAGCAGATGGTAGTTTTGGTGGAATGGATTCAGATGTGTATACAATACAACAATACAACTAACAGGCTCATTCTGTTCAGGACAACCCTGGGTTTGACGCCATGTCATCTGGTAACTGTACATCTAACATAGTGATCATAACCGTTGATAACTGTATATGATATGGAAATGTGAGGTACACATGTTGAGGGTGTTTCTTGAATGACGGGCGAAGTTGTATTTATTCTAGTCCTCCAATGGCTAATCTGCAAAAAATATATTGAGCCCTCGTGATTTACAACATTTCCTTCCCTCAGACAACAAAAAATGGGAAAAGTTGCCCAATTAGTGGGAGGGATGGGGGCCACTTCTTGTCGTGTGCGGTGCTCAATTTCAGAACGGCTGTCAGTCAAAAAAGCTCTGACGTCCTGTATAGCACGTTACCGTACAGCCACTGAGCTCTGACGTCATGTATAGCATGTTACCGTACAGCCACTGAGCTCTGACGTCCTGTATAGCATGTTACTGTACAGCCACTGAGCTCTGACGTCATGTATAGCGTGTTACCGTACAGCCACTGAGCTCTGACGTCATGTATAGCATGTTACCGTACAGCCACTGAGCTCTGACATCATGTATAGCATGTTACCGTACAGCCACTGAGCTCTGACGTCATGTATAGCATGTTACCGTACAGCCTCTGCGTTCCAATTAAAGGTGTTTATTAGTTTCCGAATCTGCCATTTTGAATCCATATACAGGTACGAGTGTAAAGGGCTACTCAAGGTATTAAGTTGGTTTCATAACATGAAGTAATGACTCCAAACACGTTCTTTAAATTAATCTTTCACATTTACTGGTTACAATATCGTAACCAAATGGTGACCATCTTGTCAACGGGAACCTTTCCAGGCTCTTTAGTATCACAGTACTTATGTACTTATGTACGGGCCGGCAGGGTAGCCTAGTGGTTAGAGCGTTGGACTAGAAACAGAAAGGTTGCAAGTTCAAACCCCCGAGCTGACAAGGTACAAATGTCCCTGAACAGGCAGTTAACCCACTGTTCCTAGGCCGTCATTGAAAATAAGAATTTGTTCTTAACTGACTTGCCTGGTTAAATTAAAATAAAATAAATGTAGATATCATTTCAGCTTCCGTGACGGCAGTGAATATATAAATGTTTTTTTAAAAACAGAACACATTACCTAGAATGACATTCACTCTCACGGGTGGCCAAAATTAACAAACTGAAAACCACGCCCCCCATTAGGCCACGGCTACATTCTGATCTCTTCTGATAGGCTGCCACCGCTACATTGCACCCACCATTATTTAATGCGAATATCGATTTCATTCAATTAAAGAAAATCACAGACCAAGTGGCGCAGTGGTCTTAGGCACTGCATCGCAGTGCTAGAGGCTGACCGGGCTGTGCCGCAACCGGCCGTGGCCAGGAGTCCCATAGGACAGAGCACAATTGGCCCAGCGTCGTCCGGGTTAGGGGAGAGTTTGGCCGGCGGGGCTTTACTTGGCTCATCGTGCTCTAGCGACTCCTTGTGGTGGGCCGGGTGCCTGCAGGCTGACCCTGGACGTCAGTTGAACGGTGTTTCCTCTGATACATTGGTGCGGCTGGCTTCTCGGTTAAGTGGGCGGGTGTTAAGTTTCGGAGGAAGCATGACTCCACCTTCGCCTCTCCCGAGCCCGTTGGGGAGTTGCAGCGATGAGACAAGATTGAAAAAAGAAGATGATCTCTCAAATGTGTTATTTGATTTCAGAAAAATAGCATAGAACAAGTTGAACGAACCAAAGCCTAATTTTCTATTATACCAATCAGAAAAGGCAATTCAGATGAACAACAGTGTCATCCCACTTTTTACAATGTAGGAGTTAGCATCAGGTCTGGTATCCTTCTTCAGATCAGAATGCTGCAGCCGGGAGTATAGCCTGCTGTTCCTCTGTCATCCTTCCCATCATCTCTCTGTTCCCCCCAGCCGGGAGTATAGCCTGCTGCCCCTCTGTCATCCCTCCCATCACCCCTCTGTTCCCCCCCAAGCCGGGAGCATAGCCTGGGGACTGGCACAGAGACTCCACAAAGTCTCGGCGTCTGGGCCAGTAGCTGTCCGTTTCCGCGACAGCTTCCGCCTTCATCTCTACTTCCGCCTCCCTCTCCACCTCCCTTTCCCTCCTGTTCTCCAGGTTGTCAGCGGCCAGAGCGGCCCCCGTCTCCTCCTTCCACAGCCTCTCGTGCTCCAGCTTCAGCTCCTGGTAGCTCCTGGAGAACATGTGGAATATGGAAGTAGCAGGAAACGCCATGATGAGAATTCCACTCAGGATGCTGCTCAGCGCTACCACCTGACCCGGGATGCTCCTCGGCACCATGTCCCCGTAGCCCACGGTCGTCATGGAGATGATGGCCCACCAATAGGAAGCTGGGATGCTGCTGAAGCTGTGCTGGGGCGCGGTGGCAGCGTTGGGCGCCAGCTCGCTCTCGGCCAGGTGCACCATGGGAGAGAAGAGGGCCATGCCGACGGTGATGAAGAGCAGGAGGAGGCTGAACTCTTGGGTGCTGCGCTGCATGGTCAGGCCAAGGGTCTGGAGGCCCAGGGAGTGGCGCGCCAGCCGCATCACGTACAGGATACGCAACGCACGCATCAGCCGCAGGACCAGACCCAGCTTGTCCAGGTACCCCCTACCTGGGGAACAGAGGTGAAAGTACACAATGTTGCTTAATATGGTAGGTTGTTAACAGGTTGACACCTAGCTAGCTATAGCTAACCCCATTATAACACTGTTTTGCCACACTAACCTAGCTAGCTATAGCTAACCCCATTATAACACTATTGTGCCACATTAACCTAGCTAGCTATAGCTAACCCCATTATAACACTGTTGTGCTACATTAACCTAGCTAGCTATAGCTAACCCCATTATAACACTGTTGTGCTACACTAGCCTAGCTAGCTATAGCTAACCCCATTATATCTCTGTTGTGCTACACTAGCCTAGCTAGCTAGTGTAGCATATGATAATGACTATGTTTGTTCCACCTGCTCCTGCACTGCCATCCTCCAGAGTGTTGTTTTCCACCACCACCAGAGAAATGTAGTAGGGTAGGATGGCCACAGCATCAATGATGTTCAGGGGCCCACGGGCAAATTCTAGTTTGGATCGAGCATGGAGGAACCGCAGCATGAACTCCAAGGAGAACCAGGCTACGCACACCGTCTCCACAACAAACATGTGACGACACTTCTGGGAACACTCGCCCTGGAGATGGAGAGGGAGGAGGGCAGAGAGGGGGGGGAGGGGAGAGAGGGAGGAGGGCAGAGAGGGAAGGGGGAGAGAGAGAGAGAGAGAGAGAGAGAGAGAGAGAGAGAGAGAGAGAGAGAGAGAGAGAGAGGGAGAGATATAGAGAGCGAGAGATATAGAGAGAGAGAGATAGAGAGCGAGAGAGAGATAGAAAGCGAGAGAGAGAGAGAGATATAGAGAGCGAGAGAGAGAGAGAGAGCGAGAGAGAGCGAGAGAGAGAGAGAGAGAGAGAGAGAGATATATATATAGAGAGAGATATATATATATATATATATATAGAGAGAGAGAGAGAGAGAGAGATATAGAGACAGAGAGAGAGAGCGAGAGAGAGCGAGAGAGAGAGAGAGAGAGAGAGAGAGAGAGATATATATATATAGAGAGAGAGAGAGAGATATATATATAGAGAGAGAGAGAGAGAGAGAGAGAGAGAGAGAGACAGAGAGAGAGAGAGAGAGAGAGAGAGAGAGAGAGAGAGAGAGAGAGAGAGAGAGAGAAGAAACATAAATAAATGATCTAGATGAAGATGGAGAGAGTGGTTGTGAGAGCATTTAGATATGGGGGAAAGACCTGGAGACTGAAACAAACTACAGTTGCCGAGAAATGCACCTTTTTTCCCCCCCAACAAAGCTTGGTTTAACTATTGATGGGGAGCAATCTTCACAATCTAAACGGTTGAAAGAAGGACATTGCTTATTTGAGTAGGTTCCTTGCACCCCGAATACTTGTATTAGCTCCCCCAAAGCTAACCCCTAGGCTTTTAGCTCAGCGGTTATGTTCCCCTCACCTTGCTCTCCTCTTGGCGTAGATCAGGCATGGTGCTGATACAGAGGCTGATGACTGTCACAGCTACCATGATCACAGAGAAGCAGGCGAACATCTTCCCTGCCAAGCCAGAGTGGGGGTTCTCCACCACCTCTCTCAACCTGTGGAAGAGAGTTCGAAAAATCATTTATTTTTACCCTTTTTTGTTGGAGATCTTGTTTACAGATCCTGTTGTCTTACAAATTCACGAGGACATAAGGTAAAGTTATGAATATAACTACTGTTCTCTGAAGGAAGGACACAGCTATTGGGATCATGCTGGCGAGATCAGTGCTTGGTGCATCGACTGATAGGTAACTGTATTACGTCTTCTCAGTTTGTCTCCTCAACAAACAACAAGAGAAAGACAGTCCTCTGTGGCCCTGGTCAGTCTTTGAGCATGTGACCACTGTTATACATGTACTTGGGTGCTGATCTTGGGTCAGTTTAGCATTTTCACCAGTAATGGTTAAGGTTAGGATTGGAGGAGGAGAAGCTGATCCAAGATCAGTGTTTAACCCTAATGTTTCTACCTGCTCATCAGCCTGCGGTAGCCCGTCTCAGTCTCAGCCAACAGGGGAAGCCTCTGTAGCTTCATCCTCCTCTGTCTCCACTCCTCCTCCTTACGCTCACGCTCCGCCACCTCAATCAAAATCACAGTCAAGATCACAGTCAAGATCACAATCAAAATCACAGTCAAGATCACAGTCAAGACCTCAATCAAAATCACAGTCAAGATCACAGTCAAGATCACAATCAAAATCACAGTCAAGATCACAGTCAAGATCACAATCAAAATCACAGTCGAAATCACAGTCAAGATCACAGTCAAGACCTCAATCAAAATCACAGTCAAGATCACAGTCAAGCCTTAGTTATAAAGTCAACATCACATAAATGTCCCAATAAATGGAGTCGTCTTCTAGACCAGGTTCCTCTTGAAAAAAAAGGTCAGATAAATGTGAAATAAACGTTAAATAGATAAACAAACACTTGACAGAAACAATGTACCTCCTCGACACGTGTCAACATGCGCCGGCGGCAGCAGCGTTCCATGTGGGCGGGGTCGACCCCCCAGTAGTCCAGCTCATCGTGCAGTGACACCGCACACAGCTCCCGCAGGAGGCGGAGCTTCCCGGCCGCCAGGAAGTTCAAGATGACCCGGAACGCTGTGGGGTTCCGGTCGAAAAAGTACTCCCTCTGGGTCTCGTCGTAGTCGTCACAGAGGCTGGCGATGTCCTCGGGGCTGGAGCAGAGACGAAGCTGCCCAAGCCGGGTGAGAGGGAACTGCTCCAGGGTGGTCCAGGGGAACGTGTAGCGGTTACCCCCTACATTGATCAAGGCCTGGGGTAACAGAAAACCCAGAGAATATATCCGGTTTTGTTGATTAAGTTAGTCAATATGAGCTTCATAACTATTGAATACATGTTATTACATTCATGTTTCAATATGTCAAAAATGACTGAGTTGCTTTGGATAAAGGCATCTTCTAAATGCAATATACAGTGCCTTGCGAAAGTATTCGGCCCCCTTGAACTTTGCGACCTTTTGCCACATTTCAAGCTTCAAACATAAAGATATAAAACTGTATTTTTTGTGAAGAATCAACAACAAGTGGGACACAATCATGAAGTGGAACGACATTTATTGGATATTTCAAACTTTTTTAACAAATCAAAAACTGAAAAATTGGGCGTGCAAAATTATTCAGCCCCTTTACTTTCAGTGCAGCAAAC